>NW_028270159.1:28562376-28724347 GCF_037043375.1 Chiloscyllium plagiosum | reverse complement strand
CATTATTAAGGATGAGATTGTGAGGTGTTTGGTAAAATAGGGCTGAGTCAGCACGGCTTTGTCAAGAGGACATCATGCCTAACAAATCTGTTAGAATTATTTGATGGGGTAACAAGCAAGCAAGACAAAGGAGAGCCAGTGGACATGATCAATTTGGATTTCCAGAAGGTCTTTGACAAAGTGCTGTACAGAAGACAAGATAAAATAAAAGCCCATCATTTTGGGGACAAGGTACTGGCATGGATAGAGGATTCGCTGAGCGGCAGAAGGCAGAGAGAGGGAATAAAGAAATCTTTCAGGATGGCAGCTGATAACTAGTGAAGTTCTGCAGGGGTCAGTGTTGGGACCACAATTATTCAGGTTATGCATTAACGTTCTGGATGAAGGAACTGAAGGGCATTATTGCTGGGTTTGCAGATGACACAAAAATAGTGGATGGACAATAGTCTTGAGGAAGCAGCAATGCTGCAGAAGAATTTGGACAGGCAAAGAAAATGGGCAAAGAAATGACAGGTGGAATACAAATGTGGGAGAGTGTGAGGTTATGCACTTGGGTAGGAAGAATAGAGATTATTTTCTAAATGAGAAAAGGCTTCAGAAATCTGAAGCACAAAGGAACTTGGAAGTATTTGTTCAGGATTCCGTTAAGACTAACATGCAAGCTTAGTTGGCAGTTAGGAGGGCAAATGCAATATTAGCATTCATTTCAAGAGGGCTAGAATATAAGAGCAGAGATGTACTGCTGAGGCTGTAGAAGGCTCTGGTCAGAGCACATTTGGAATGTTGTGAGCAGTTTTAGAACTGAGATGAGGAGAAATTTCCTTAGCTAGAGAATAGTGAATCTGTGGAACTCATTGCAGCAGAAGACCACGTTGGCCAAGTCAGAAAGTCATCAATTCGTAGAGATACACAGCATGGAAACAGGCCCTTCAGTCCAACTCATCATGCAGACCAGATATCTTAAATAAATCTAATCCCATTTGTCAGCATTTGGCCCCATATCCTTCTAAACCCTTCCGATTCACATACCCATCCGAATGCCTTTTAAGTGTTGTAATTGTACTAGCCTCCATCACTTCCGCTGGCAGCTCATTCCATATATATACCACCCTATTCTTGAAAAGGTTGCCACTTAATTCCCTTTTAAATCTTTCTCCTCTCACCTTAAACCTATGCCCTCTAATTTTGAACTCCCCACCCCTGAGAAAAGACCTCCATGCCCCTCATAATTTTATAAACCTCTGTAAGATCACCTTTCAGCCTCTAACACTCCAAGGAAAATATCCTCAGTCTATTTGGCCTCTCCTGGAATCATACAGCACGGAAACAAACTCTTTGGTCCAACTCGTCCATGATAATCAGATATCCCAATCTGACCGAGTCCTATTTGTCCATATTTGACTCATAATCCCTCTAAACCCTTCTTATCCATAACCTGTCTAGATGCCTTTTAAATATTATATTTCTACCAGGCTTCACCACTTCCTCTGGCAACTGGTTCCACACACAGACCATCCTCTGTAAGAAAAAGCTACCCCTCACGTCTTTTTTAAATCTTACTCTTCTCACCTTAAACCTCAGTGAGTGTATTTAAGACAGAGACAAATAGGTTCTTAAAAAGCCAGAGGATCAAGGGTTATGGGAGAAGGCAGAAAAATAAGGTTGAGAAAATATCAGCCATGATTGAATGGTGGAATAGAATCGATGGGCTGAATGGTCTAATTCTGCTTGTATGTCATATGATGTTACAGAGACCATATGTGGACTGTTATGAGCAGCTTTGGTCTTCTTATTTAAGGAAGGATATCCTTTCAGTGGAGGCATTTCAGAGAAGATTCACCAAGATGAAACCTGGTATCATACCTGAAATCGTCTCCTCAGCAAAGGCCAAACAGGTCGGGACTGTACTGACTGGATTCAGAAGTATGAGAGGCAATCCCATTGAAACATATAGGATTTTTAAGGGACTTGACTGTGTAAATGTTGAGAGGATGCTTCCCCCCATGGGAGAGCCTGGGACTAGAGGGCATAGTCTAAGAACAAAGCGGTGCCCATTTAAAGCTGAAATGCGGAGGAATTTCTTCTCTTAGAGAGTTGTGAGACTTTGGAAGTCCTTGCTACAGAAAGCTGTAGGAACAGAGTTGCTATTTATATTTAAGGCTGAGATTTGTTCCTACCTTATATTTAGATTCTTGATTGGTAGGGGAATCAAAGGTTACAGGGAAAATGCAGTAAAGTAGATATAGGAATGTTGGATCAACCATGATCCTATCGAATGGCAGAGCAACCTTGAGGGGCCAAATAGCCTACTCCTATTTCAATTTCTTATGGTTAAATACCAACTGTGATACAAATAGTGTGAGAGGCACAGAGGGGACAAAATTCTTGAACTGAATTCAAGAGAGTGTTTTTAGTCAGACTGTTAAGGGAGTCATAGATGAAATGGCAGATGCTCTGAGGAGCATTTTCAAATGCAATTAATGTTAGGCTGGTTTGATCTCAGTGGTGGTCATATTACTAGAATCAATACCAAGAGATACAAAAAGCTGTTTGTGTCATACAACTGTTAGTTGTAGAGGCATAAATTGATCAGGGATAGTCAGTATGGCTTTGTTAAGGGAAGATCATGACTTACTAACTTACTTTAATAGAGTCATAGAGATGTACAGCATGGAAACAGACCCTTTGGTCCAACTCGTCCATGCCAACCAGATATCCCAACCCAATCTAGTCCCACCTGTCAGCACCCAGCCCATATCCCTCCAAATCCTTCCTAATCACATACCCATCCAAATGCCTCTTAAATGTTGCAATTGTACCAACCTCCACCACATCCTCTGGCAGCTCATTCCATACACGTACCACCCTCTGCTTGAAAAAGTTGCCCCTTAGGTCTCTTTTATATCTTTCCCCTCTCACCTAAACCTATGCTCTCTAGTTCTGGACTCCTGACCCCAGGGAAAAGACTTAGTCTATTTATCCTATCCATGCCCCTCATCATTTTGTAAACCTCTATAAGGTCACCCCTCAGCCTCCGACGCTCCAGGGAAAACAGCCCAGCCTGTTCAGCCTCTCCCTGTAGCTCAGATCCTCCAACTCTGGCAACATCCTTGTAAATCTTTTCTGAACCCTTTCAAGTTTCACAACATCTTTCTGATAGGAAGGAGACCAGAATTGCATGCCATATTCCAACAGTGGCCTAACCAATGTCCTGTACAGCCGCAACATGACCTCCCAACTCCTGTACTCAATACTCTGACCAATAAAAGAAAGCATACCAAACACCTTCTTCACTATCCTATCTACTTGCGACTCCACTTTCAAGGAGCTATCAACCTGCACTCCAAGGTCTCTTTGTTCAGCAACACTCCCGAGGACCTTACTATGAAGTATATAAGATTTGCTTTGCCAAAATGCAGCACCTTGCATTTATCTGAATTAAACTCCATCTGCCATTTCTTAGCCCATTGACCCATCTGGTCCAGGTCCTGTTGTAATCTGAGGTAACCCTCTTCGCTGTCCACTACACCTCCAATTTTGGTGTCATCTGCAAACTTAATAACTGTACCTCTTATGTTCGCATCCAAATCATTTATGTAAATGACAAAAAGTAGAGGGCCCAGCACCGATCCTTGTGGCACTCCACCGGTCACAGGCATTCAGTCTGAAAAACAACCCTCCACCACCACCCTCTGTCTTCTACCTTTGAGCCAGTTCTGTATCCAAATGGCTAGTTCTCCCTGTATTCCATGAGATCTAAGCTTGCTAATCAGTCTCCCATGGGGAACCTTGTGGAATGCCTTACTGAAGTCCATATAGATCACATCCACTGCTCTGCCCTCATCAATCTTCTTTGTTACTTCTTCAAAAAACTCAATCAAGTTTGTGAGACATGATTTCCCATGCACAAAGCCATGTTGACTATCCCGAATTAGTCCTTGCCTTTGCAAATAAATGTACATTCTGTCCCTCAGGATTCCCTCCAACAACTTGCCCACCACTGAGGTCAGGCTCACCGGTCTATAGTTCCCTGGCTTGTCTTTACTGCCCTTCTTAAACACGTTTGCCAACCTCCAGTCTTCTGGCATCTCACCTGTGACTATCGATGATACAAATATCTCAGCAAGAGGCCCAGCAATCACTTCTCTAGCTTCCCACAGAGTTCTCGGGTCCACCTGATCAGGTCCTGGGGATTTATCCACTTTTAACCGTTTCAAGACATCCAGCACTTCCTCATCTGTATCTGGACATTTTGCAAGATGTCACCATCTATTTCCCTACAGTCTATATCTTCCATATCCTTTTCCACAGTAAATACTGATGCAAAATATTCATTTAGTATCTCCCTCATTTTCTGTGGTTCCACACAAAGGCCGCCTTGCTGATCTTTGAGGGGCTCTATTCTCTCCCTAGTTACCCTTTTGTCCTTAAATGTTTTGAGGAATAACAAAGAGCATTGATCCATTGGATGCTTTCTACATGAATTTTACTAATACATTTGACAAGATCCCACATGGTCGACTGACCAGAAAAATTAAAGTCTATAGCATACAGCTGAGTGTGGTGCTTTCCATCTAAAATTGGCTCAGTGACAGGAAACAAAGGGTAATGGATGTTTATGTGAATAGAAAGTGATTTCAGCGACATTTCTTGGGGCTCAGTTTTGCGCCTTTTGTTGCTTGTGTCATATATTAATGACTTTGACATGAAAATCAGAAGCACATTTGGGAAATTTGCAGACGACACAAAAATTGGCTGTGTAGTTGATAATGATGAGAAAAACTGTAAATTTCAGGGTGATTTCAATGGTTTGAGTGAACGAATGGAAAAGTGATCAATAAAATTCAATCTGAGGAAGTCCATGGCTCTGCATTTGAAGAGAAAGGGAATTTCCATTAAATAAAGGATATTGAAAAGGGTAGAGCAAATGGGAGGTACGGAGATTATATGCACAGATGCCTGAAGATGGCTGGACAGATAAGTATGATGGTGAAGAAGGCATATAAAATGCTTACCAGCATTGGGCAATAGTATTGAAAACGAGAGCAGTGATGTAATGCTGGAACTATATAAGACACAGGTTAAGTCACAGTTAGAGTTTTGCGCCCAGTTCTGGTCAACACATTACAAGAAATACATAATTGTTCTTGAGAGACTTCAGAGGAAATTTATAAGAATATTGCAAGGGTTTGAAAATTGCATGTATGAGGAAAGATTGGGTTGGCTGGGATTTTTTTCCTGACGCTAGAGGAGACAAAGGAGTGACTTAATTGCTGTGTACAAATTAATGAGATACGATGGTCCAGAAGACATAACAACACTTCCTCTTCTTCAGACAGCTCAGGGAATTTGGCATGTCCACAAGGTCCCTCATCAACTTTTACAGATGCACAATTGAAAGCGTACTGTCCGGCTGGATATCTTTATGGCAACTGCTCTGCCCAGGACCATAAGAACTACAGAAAGTAATGTGCACAGCCCAGACCATCTTGGAAGCCAACCTTCCATCCATGACCCCATTCAAATGGCCAGTTGCTACAAAAAGACCGATCACACCCTGGCAACGCTCTCTTCCAATCTCTTCCATCAGGCAGAATATACAGAAGCTTGAACGTAGGCACCAGTAGATTCAAGAACAGCTTCTTCTTCCCTGCTTATTAGACTGATGAATGGACTCTGATGAATGGCAGCACGGTGGCTCGGTGGTTAGCACTACTGCCTCACAGCAACAGGATCCCAGGTTTGATTCCAGCCTTGGGTGACTGTAGAGTTTCCACATTCTCTCTGTATGGGTTTCCTCCCACAGTCCAAAGATGTGCAGCTCAGGTGAATTGGTTAAATTGCCCATAGTGTTAGGTGCATTAGTCGGTGGGGAAATGGGTCTGCGTGGTTTACTCTTCAGAGTGTCGGTGTGGATTTGTTAGGCTGAAGGGCATGTTCCCATGCTGTAGGGAATCTAATCTAACTTCAAATAATCTTGCCCTGTGTGATGCATGCCTCTATCCAAGATTTTTTTCATCCTATGATCTATATATCCTTTCTTAATAGACTATAATCTGCCTGTACAGTTAGGAAACAGAGCTTTTCACTGTACGTATACACACGTGACAATAAATCAATCAATATTGTTCTCCAATTGGTGGTCACACCTGCAATTTCTAGATATGAGGTCTGTACCTCTCTGTTTCTCTGTCTTGCTTTCCTCCTTTAAACCACTTAAGGATTCTGGGTAATCCAAGATGGAGGAGAAAAAAGTATGGCTGGAAAAGCTGTTCCTTTCTTAAGGTATTTTCAGTGTTGGAGCTGATTTTCATGAACGCTAGGAACAATGATTACTGCTTTATAAGCTGTTGCATTGTTTTGGAACTTTGGGAGGGAAGATCAAAACAACAGCACTTTAGAAAGGATGAAGACAGACAGGATGAGATTCTGAGGTTTAGACAGAAAAAGAAACCTACACTACTGTCTGACTCAGCAGTAACCTGCACAGCTCCTGGCTTTGCTGTCAGTTTTCATATATCTCTGGACATGAAGTTCCTTCTAAGAAAAATAAACAAACAACGAATTCACATCTGACCTTGGAGAAACCTGTGTGGGAGCTCAGAGCAGGAAAGCAGCTAAGTGGCTTTTTAAAGTGTAACATTACTGTTTTTATTTTGTAAATCTACAATAATGAGTAGAGTGTTTTTTTTTAAATTATATGTTGTTATTGAGATCTGTCTCTTGATTAAACTTTAAAAATATAAAAACATAGGTACTAAGCTAGCCTGGAGTTGTTAGACCAATAAGGCTGTGCTATTTTCCAGATCTGCAGATTGTTAAGGTGCAAAGATGGCATTTAGTAGAGTGATGAGCTCTTCTTGTTGGATGTGGGATATTAGGGAGAGTTTCCTTGTTACTAATTATTATGTCTGCAGGAAGTTTATTTGTTTGCGAATCCTGTCTGCATGGAATGATTGGAGTGGCAGTTAGAGGCAATGAGGAATTTACAGAAGCTAGGAGGTGTGCTGGATGGCATTTGCAAGGAGGGAAATAAATTGAAGATACAGACAGATAGATGCGTGACACAGGAAAGGTCGGAGAAGGAGGCAGGTACTGCAGTAGTCTCCTGTGGCTGTCCCCATCTCAAACAAGTATACTGTTTTGGAAAATGTGGGGTGTGATGGACTCTCAGAGGAATGTAGCACTGACAGCCAGGTTTCTGATAGTGAGACTGGCTCTAATGTAACAAGGGGTCCACCAGATTCTAAACAATCTATTGTAATAGGGGAGTCTCTAGTCAGAGGCACAGATAAATGATTCTGCGGCTAAGAGTGAGACATCGGAATTGCCTCCCTGGAGCCAGAATCAAAGATATCTTGGAGAGGGTGCAGAGTATTCCCAAAGGGGATAGGGACCAGCAGGAGGTTGTTGTTCCTAATGGAACACTCAAAATAGGAAGAGAAAAGGACGAGATTCTGAGGAGAGAATACAGGGAGTCAGGCCGGAATTTAAAAAGAAGGTCCTCAAGGGTAGTAATATCTGCAATACTCTCGGTGCTGAAAATGTGTTGCTGAAAAAGCGCAGCAAGTCAGGCAGCATCCAAGGAACAGGAGAATCGACGTTTCAGGCATAAGCCAATACTCTCAGTGCCATGAATTAGTGAAGGTAGGAATAGGAGCATAGAGCAGATGAATGCTTGGCTTAGGAGCTGGTGCAGGGAAGAAGGATTCACATTTTTGGATAATTGGAATGTCTTCTGGGGTTGAAATGACCTGAATAAGAAGGATGGATTACACCTGAATTGGAAAGGGACTAATATACTGGTGGGGAGATTTGCTAGAGCTGCTCAGAAGCATTTCAACTACAAAGGGATAGTTGGAGTCAAGGAGATAATGAAGAAAGAGACCAGTCTGAGACTGGTCCAGTTGGGAAAAGGAGTAAGTCAAACAGACAGGGCAGGCAGGAACAACATAGAGAACAAGGTAGGACTGTTAAATTAAACTGAATTTATTTCAATGAAAGAAGCCTGACAGGCAAGGCAGATGAACTCAGGGCACGGTTAGGAACATGGAACTGGGATATCATAGCAATTACAGAGACGTGGCTCAGGGATAGACAGGACTGGCAGCTTAATGTTTCAGGGTACAAATGCTATACGAAGTATCGAAAGAGGATGACAGAGGAGAAGGAGTGGGTTTTTTTTAAGGACAACATTACGGCTGTATTTAAGACATATATTCTTGGGAATAAATCCAGGGAAATTATTTTGATGGAAGTGAGAAAGAAGAAAGGAATGATCACCTTATTGGGTTTGTACTATATATCCTCAAAGGTCATTGGGAAATTGAGAACCAAATTTGTAAGGAGATCTCTGTTATGTATAAGAATAATAGGGTGGTTATGGCAGGGGATTTTAACTTTGCAAATATATACTGGGAATTTGCTTAATGCGTACAAGAAAATCTTCTGATTCAGTATGTGGGTGTACCTACTAGAGAAGGTGCAAAACTTGACCTACCCTTAGGAAATAAGGCAGGCCAAGTGATTGAGGTGTTAGTGGGGGGGAAGACTTTGGGTCCATTCACCATAATTCTTCAGATAGTGATGGAAAAGAATAGACAGGATCAAAAAGTTGAAGTGCTAAATTGGAGGAAGGCCAATTTTGACGCTATTAGGCAAGAACTTTCAAAAGCTGTTGGGGCAGATGTTCACAGGTAAAAAGATGGCTGGAAAATGGGAAACCTTCAAGAATGAGATAATGATAGTACAGAGACAGTATGTTTCTGTTAGGGTGAAGGGCAAGATTGGTAAGTGTAAGGAATGCTGGATGACCAGAGAAATAGAGGTTTTAGTTAAGAATAAGGAAGAAACATATGTCAAACAAGACAGCAGAAATTGAATGATTCTTTAGAAGAATATTGGTGCTGGATCCATTGCTTTTCATCATTTATATAGATGATTTGGATGTGAACATAGGAGATATGGTTCGTGAGTTTGCAGATGACAACAAAATTGGAGGTGTAGTGAACAGCGAAGAAGGTTACCTCTGAGCACAATGGGATCTTGATCAGATGGGCCAAGGAGTGGCAGATGGAGTTTAATTTAAATAAATGTGCGCTGCTGCATTTTTGAAAAGCAAATCAGGGCAGGACTTATACACTTTATGGTAAGGTCCTGGGGAGTGTTGCTGAACAAAGAGACCTTGGAGTACAGGTTCAGAGTTCCTTTAAAGTGGAGTCACAGGTAGGCAGGATAGTGAAGAAGGCAGTTGGTATGCTGCTTTTATTGGTCAGTGCATTGAGTTGAAACATCATGTTGTGGCTGTACAGGACATTGGTAGGCCATTTTTGAAGTACTGCGTACAATTCTAGTCTCCCTGCTATAGGAAGGATGTTGTGAAACTTGAAAGGGTTCAGACAAGATTTACAAGGATGTTGCCAGGTTTAGAGGATTTGAGCTGTAGGGAGAGGCTGAATAGGCTGAGGCTGTTTTCCCTGGAGTGTCGGAGTCTGAGAGATGACATTATAGAGGTTCATAAAATTATGAGGGACAGGGGGAAGGTGAATAGGCAAGGTCTTTTCTCTGGGGTGGGGGAGCCCAAAACTAGAAGGCATAGGTTTAAGATGAAAGAGGAAAGATGTAAAAGGGACATATGCGGCAACATTTTCATGCAGAGGACGGTGCGTGTATGGGATGAACTGCCAGAGGAAATGGTAGAGGCTAGTACAAATACAATATTTAAAAGGAATCTGGATGGGTATATGAATAGGAAAGGTTTAGAGGGATGTGAGCCACATGATAGCAAATGGGACTAGATTTATTTAGAATATCGGATCAGCATGGATGAATTGGAACGAATGGTCTGTTTCTGTGCTGTATATCACTATGACCTTAACCAAGCTTTTGACTACTTGAGTTAATAACTGAGTGGCTTGGCATCATATTTTATTTCATAAAGCTCCTGTGAATTGCATTGGGACCTTTTATTACTTTAAAGTCACAATACAAATATAAGTAGTTGTTGTTAAGTGTCCACTGGTATGGAAATTGTGAATCCCATCTCATGGTTTTAAAAAAACAATTTATCTGGTGGTTCACCTCATTCTTTTCTATTCACTTTTTGATAGGTGTATGTTAACCTGCCTTGTTTTCCTTTTATTTACAAAAGTCACCACGACATATTGAGGATACTTCAATGAATGCGAGGCCCTTTGGGACCTTTCTGAGGGGTTGAGTGCTAGGGTGACTCATGACTGCAAGCTTTTGTTTGGGAGGGTGGAATCACAGCATCATTTCAATTGTGGGACTTTGAGAGAAGTTTTTTTTTCCCCTTTGGAAGAGTGTTCGGTGAAAAAGAAGAATGCAGGTGAGGGTGATGGAGTGGGGAGTTGGAGGTGCAGGGTCAGGGTGGCCCCTTTAAGCGGGATGATTGACGGGGTTCTTGCAGTGTTTGTCTAGATTAATCCAGTCCGCCCTCGCTCCCGTGCTCGAGCAGGGACACGAGCCTTGGAGCTTCAAGAATCCGGAGGAGGGGAAGGTACAGTGTTTATATCAAAATCTTCAGTCCTTCAACTCCTCATCCGCATATTTTTGATGCCCCCCTCGTTTCCCTGGGTAGAAAGGGAGCGGATCTGTCTGTGTGTGTGGTTTTTTTTTAATGAATATATTGTGCGTGTGTGGAGTTGGTTTTCTCTTTTATTTCTGTTTGGGGCGCTCGCTATCACAATGCTAGATCGGCGGGGTTTCTCTCTCTCTCTCTCTCTCCCTTTGCTAGAACCGTCTCCAGCGCTCCGCCTAGAGAGAGACAAAAACCCACATTAGATAGGCACTCCAGCGAGGCCCGGAAACCATTGCTAAGGTGCAGAGGGAGGGAATATAAAAATGAAATTGTTGAGGTGGAAGTTGGCGCTGGCGTGTGCTCTTCTGGAGCAGCAGTGTTGCTGTTCTCTGTACGTGTGTGTTACTCTTTGTTCAGGGCAAATCTAGAGCAGGCTTGGCTTTGTTCCATTACAGCACTAGGCCCAAAAAGGCTGCAGTCTGGCTCCATTTACCAACACATTACAAATGATGACTCCCACACTTGTATTTCACAGGTTCGTTTTTCTTTCGCTTTGAGAATTATTTGTGTAGTAACTTGGTAAGGAATTTCGTAACGTTTTCAACTTGCAGAACTGTTGATAGTAGGAATTGATATCCTAAATCGAACTCTCTTTCTTTTCCACCCCCCCCGTCCTGGTCTTTCACAACAGATGCTGGATGAGTTATTTAAAGTACCACTGGACTGATTTGTACATGTTATTTTTAGTTCATCCGTCTTACTGCAAGTTCGTTGGTGATGAATTTTAAAATGGTTGTATGCATTGAATTAGTGTCCTTTTAGTTGTGCTGTAGCATTTTGTGGAACACCAGAACACTATGTACATGCTGTTCAATTTTTGCACATGTATAGTTTCAATCATGTCCCTTTTTTTTAAACTCCTGCAGTTTTGCTTTAATCACTTTATTGGGCACTGAAATGATGGCAAGTGTTTCTCCACACACACACTTTTACATACTAACTTTATCTATTTAGTCCTGTGGAGCAAAATGAAGAACAAATAAAATGGGGCTTTTCAACACATGATATAGTAATTTAAGTACAGATATAACTTTGAGATACAGTTTTACAAATAACAATTTTATAGTCCCAAGTAATTTCTATTGATGTAATATTGAAAGAAAATTATTTATTCAGCTACCTTTATGTATAAGGAGAATGTAAAAACTTTCACATTTTGAAAAATATGTTACAGATTTGACTTTTGGGATAAACACCCACCTTCATTAACATAATACTATAAAGTTAAAAATGTTGCTGTGAACTTGTAATAAACAGAGACCCAACAATATAAGTAAATTAAAATGCCCTTATGAAACAGTGCAGATTACAGCAGTGATGACTTAATCAATGCTAATGCTTTTTAAACACAACTTTGTTCTCATTTCCAATATCTCATCCACACTGCTGAAAGAAGCACGGCTTCTGTTCTTCTTTGAAGTGGTATGTAAATAGTTTTTTCATATCAGGTGAGTGCGTTACTGTGGTCTTCGGTGATGCAGAGGTTTTATGTTAATGTTCTTTAATCAGAAACGCCAAGTGATATATGAAATAATCTATAGAACATAGAGAACTGAAACGATGAAGGAATTTATTTGTCATGGAGGGATGAGAAGAAATGGGACTAATAGCTTCTCCTCCTATAGAGTGATTCTGTCCTTGTTCTGTCAGAATGAAAGACAATAATTCATCAACACTACTTCTATCAATCATCATTTGATGTCCTTCATCTGAAGGGACACTATTTAAAAATGCTCTAATTATTTCACTTCACAAGTTTTGGTAAAAATTGTTTTAATTCTCAGTGTGCTTTGTAATCTATAAGGAATATTTGAAATGAGATCAGAGAGCAGTGTTATACTAATCTTGGTAGAAGTACCAAAAGAATTGAATTGTTACTGTTTTGATTTTCTCTAAATTCTCAAGATATTCTCCTTCAAACATGCCTCACTCTAAAGTTATAACAACCTGACAGAAGTGAACAATTTATTTTTAATTCCGAATTGCTGTGATTCTGACCATGATTTTGCAACTTTTGAACTGGATAAAAACTGCATGCATTTAATTTTTGTAGATTCTACCAGTGATCACTTGCAGAAGAAAAAAAAATATATTGAATTGTTTGTGCTGCATATTCTTTCATAATGTAGCCCTGTACTCCACATGAGCTGTTTCTCATTTCAAGAATCTCTCCTCATTCTTTTTGTGTGAAAATGTCAAAAGTCTGTAGATAGGGCTAAGTATTTTTGCATACAGATGTCATGAACAATGGAGTCTAAAATTTTAGCATTTTTGATTTGAAGCCACACTGACTTGTGTTTATTTTCTTTCCCAAAACATTTACCTGAAATTCCTTTTTAGAAGATTCAAGATACCAGATTTATAATATTTGAATTCTTAACCCCACCCATGCCAGTACTGGCTTTAGCATTCAAAATGGCCATCTGGCCTTTCTGCACAAAGAAACAAAATCCAGGGAGTCTGCAAATCTGTCACAGTTGGTACAGCAGCCTGAGTGGATGCTCGATTGCTGTTTGGACCCATCTGTCAAATACCCTGATCTGCAACAATAAAAAATCAAAGTCGAGACGGGGTCAATAGATAATGACTTATGTTTGGTGCCTTCTGATGTGCTCAGAGAATGTTTGCATAATTATGAGATTGTACTGTGCAATTCTATTTTCTTTAAAAGGTGATTTTCCATTAGCTATAATCATAGATTCTTTTGTCCTAGATGGCCAAAGGTTAAGAGTTGCTTGTGTGAAATGGGTACATTTTGTCAATGAAAAATAACAATCTGTGCATATTGTACAAATCCTGGTTAGAAATTGGTGTCACTGTTTGAAGCTAAAAATACCAAGTTTGTCATGTATCAGGGTCAAATCTTCACTCTGATTTACCTCCTAGCTGAGAAATCTCCAAAGATCATAGGCTAAGCTGCAACCAAATTGACATTACAACCATCAATTGTTATCACTCAATCCTCAGGCTATGATATCATGACAACTCCGTGCTTGAGAAAGGTGTTAATAGAGCCTTCAGTTTACAAATCTTGGATGGAATTATGGTTTTATAAGTTAAAAGTTGTTGAAGGAAAGATAAATGTTTGCCAAAAATAAGAAGTCTTCTGGAGGCAGCTTTGCAGCTTTAGAAAATAAGATGACTGGGTTTTACACATGAGATCAGAATGATAATTAAATCAATATTGCTAATTTTTAAAAATCTGAGAACATAACAAATAATGGGTAAAGTGGTTTAAAACTGACAAATGAAGCTCTAATTGAAATATGTGGAGAAAAAGTGTGGGTCTGTATTGCAATATCAGTTCTGCAGAATGGAGCATCTGTTAGAAATATAATGTTTAAATTAAGAATTGAAATAAAAAATAAGTGCTAGCTCAATTTCTTTTTACAAATGTAATGATGATGGGTAGAAGCTTTGTAAATGTAACTGTTTTTGTAAAAAGTGGAGTTTTGGGGTCTTGTCTCCAATCCGTGTTACTTTATGTGAATAAGTATAGTGCAAACTGGCTCATCGCTGATATTTTTACAAAACCATTCTAATGAAAGGTTAGAAATTGTCCTATATTGCCCTATTCAACATATTTTGTTTCTATTACCTAGTAGAAAGTACTGTTTTGAAAATTTTAATGGGTGATGAGTCGAGGCCCCTTATTTAGGACATTAGAAAGATTTTAAAAGTTTTGATTACATTACCCCAAACTAGAGTTCTGAAAACCTGAAAAATGGTAAGACAAAGGAAAGGCTGGAGTTTGCGTCCCTGGAAAAGAGAGAGTTAAAATACATGTCCTTCAGTGAGCGTATGTTTGAGAATGTTCTGGAGAGAAGTAAGTTCTGGGGGCAATGCATTGGCCATCTCTTTGTCATCAGTGTTTTTCCATCCACAAAAACACATGGGTATGCAGCAAACAATCCATTTCAGAATGCTGCACCTTTTGATTCAGGGGACAATCCTTGAGAAGTAGGTCGTCTTCTGTTTAAGAAAAGTGGTAAGGAAAAGCCAACAACTATAGACCGGTGAGCCTGATATCAGTGGTGAGCAAGTTATTGGAGGTAATCTTGAGGGCCAGGGTTTACATGTATTTGGAAAGGCAAGGACTGACTGGGGATAGTCAACATGGCTTTGTGCGTGGGAAATCGTGTCTCATAAACTAGTTTGAGTATTTTGAAGAAGTAACAGGATTTAATGAGGGCAGAGCAATGGATGTGATTTACATGGATTTCAGTAAGGTGTTTGACCAGATTCTACACAGTAGACTGGTTAGCAAGGTTAGTTCACACACAGTAGAGAGAAAACTAGTGAATTTGGTACATAACTGGCTCAAAGATAGAAGATACAGGGTGGTGGTGGAGGGTGTTTTTCAGACTGGAGGCCTGTGACCAGTGGTGTGCCCCAAGAATTGGTGCTGGGTCCACTGCTTTTTGTCATTATATACATAATTTGGAAGTGAACTAGGAGGTATAGTTAGAATGTTTGCAGATAATACCAAATTGGAGGTGTAGTGGACAACAATGAAGGTGACCTTCGAATACAATGGGACCATGATCGGTTGGGGCAATGGGCCAAGGAGTGGCAGATGGAGTTGAATTTAGATAAATGTGAGGTGCTGTATTTTGGAAAGGAAAATAAGGGCAGGACTTTTACACCTTAATGGTAAGGTCCTGAGGAGTGTTGCTGAACAAAGATGTTGGAATGCCGGTTCATAGTTCCTTGAAAGTGGAGTCTCAGTTATATAGGATAGTGAAGAAGACATTTAATGTATTTATCTTTATTGGTTTTTGCATTGAATATAGGAATTGGCAGGTCATGTTCCAGCTGTACAGGACATTGATTAGGCCATTATTGGAATATTGTGTGCAATACTGGTATCCCTCCTAGAGGAAGAATGTTAGAAACGTGAAAGGGTTCAGAAAAGATTTGGAAGGATTTGCCAGGATTAGAAGGTTTGAGCCATAGGTAGAGACTGAATAGGCTGGGGCAACGTTGTCTGGAGCGTCAGAGACGGAGGGGTGACCTTCTATAGAGGTTTATAAAATCATGAGGGACATGGAGAGGGTGAATAGTCAAGGTCTTTTCCCCAGGGTGCGAAGTCCAAAACTAGAGGGTATAGGTTTGCAATAAGAGGGGAAAAATTTAAAAGGACCTCGGGGACAACGTTTTCATGGAGAGAGGTACATGCATGGAATAAGCTGCTGGAGAAATTGGTGGAGGCTGGTACAAATATAACATTTTAAAAGGCATCTGGATGGGTACATGAAGAGGAAGGGGTTAGAGGGATGTAGGCCAAATGCTTGCAACTGGGATTAGATTAATTTAGAATATCTGGTTGGCATAGGCGAGTAGGACTGAAGGGTCTGTTTTGTGCTATATATCTGTTTCCCTAATAGTTGCACATGAAGCTCCAAGGAGTTCTAAATTGGAGAAAGGCCAATTTTGATGATATTAGGCAAGAACTTTCAAAAGCTGATTGGGGGCAGAAGTTCATAGGTAAAGGTACGGCTGGAAAATGGGAAGCCTTCAGAAATGAGATAACAAGAATCCAGAGAAAGCATATTCCTGCTAGGGTGAAAGGAAAGGCTGGTATCTATAGGGAATGCTGGGTGACTAAAGAAATTGAGGGTTTGGTTAAGAAAAAGAAGGAAGCATTTGTCAGGTATAGACAGGATAGATCGAGTGAATCCTTAGAAAAGTATAAAGGCAGTAGGAGTATACTTAACAAGGAAATCAGGAGGGCAAAACGGGGACATGAGCTAGCTTTGGCAAATCGAATTAAGGACAAAAGGGTAACGAGGGAGAAAATAGGGTCCCCTTAAAGATCAGCAAGGCGGCCTTTGTGTGGAGCTGCAGAAAATGGGGGGTGGGAATACTAAATGAGTACTTTGCATCAGTATTTACTGTGGAGAAGGATATGGAAGATATAAACTGTAGGGAAATAGATGGTGACACCTTGCAAAATGTCCAAATTACAGAGGAGGAAGTGCTGGATATTTTGAAATGCATAAAGGTGGATAAATCCCCAGGTTAGGTTTACCTTAGAACTCTGTGGGAAGCTAGAGAAGTGATTGCTGGGCCTCTTGCTGAGATATTTGTATCATCGATAGTCACAGGTGAGGTGCTGGAAGACTGGAGCTTGGCAAACGTGGTGCCACTGTTTAAGAAGGATGGTAAGGACAAACCAGGGAACTATAGACCAGTGAGCCTGGCGTCGGTGGTGGGCAAGTTGTTGGAGGGAATCCTGAAGGACAGGATGTACGTGTATTTAGAAAGGCAAGGACTGCTTAGGGATAGTCAACATGGCTTTGTGCATGGGAAATCATGTCTCTCAAAATTGATTGTTACTTGCTCAAAAAACTCAGAGGATTGATGAGGGCAGAGCGGTAGATGTGATCTGTATGGATTTCAGTAAGGCAAGGTTCCTCATGGGAGATTGATAATCAAGGTTAGATCTCACGAAATACAATGAGGACTAGCCATTTGGATATAGAACTGGCTCAAAGTTAGAAGACAGAGGGTGGTGGTGGTGGGTAGTTTTTCAGACTGGAGGCCTGTGACCAGTGGAGTGCCACAAGGATAAGTGCTGGGTCCCCTACTTTTTGTCATTTACATAAATGATTTGGATGCGAGCATAAGATGTACAGTTGGTAAGTTTTCAGATGATACCAAAATTGGAGGTGTAGTGAACAGCAAAGAGTGTTACCTCAGATTACAACAGGATCTTGACCAGATGGGTCAGTGGGTGAGAAGTGGCAGATGGAGTTTAATTCAGATAAATGCGAGGTGCTGCATTTTGGCAAAGCAAATCTTAGCAGGGCTTATACACTTAATGGTAAGGTCCTTGCGAGTGTTTCATGAACACAGATCTTGGAGTGCAGGTTCATAGCTCCTTGAAAGTAGAGTTGGCGGTAGATAGGATAGGGGAGGAGGCGTTTGGTATGCTTTCCTTTATTGGTCAGAGTATTGAGTACATGAGTTGGGAGGTCATGTTGCGGCTCTACAGGACATTGGTTAGGCCCCTTTGGAATAATGCGTGCAGTTCTGATCTTCCTATCAGAAAGATGTTGTGAAACTTGAAAAGGTTCAGAAAAGATTTACAAGGATGTTGCCAGGGTTGGAGGATTTGAGCTTTATGGAGATGCTGAACAGGCTGGGGCTGTTTTCCCTGGAGTGTCGGAGGCTGTGGTGACCTTTTATAGAGGTTTACAAAATTGAGGGACATGGATAGGGTAAATAGCCAAAGCCTTTGCCCTGGGGTTGGGGAGTCCAGAACTAGAGGGCATAGGTTTAGGGTGAGAGAGGAAAGATATAAAAGAGATCTGAGGGGCAACCTTTTCACCCAGAGGGTGATACGTAAATGGAATGAGCTGCCAGAAGAAGTGGTGGAGGCTGGTACAATTGCAACATTTAAAAGGCATTTGGATGGGTATATGAATAGGAAGGGTTTGGAGGGGTATGGGCCGGGTGCTGGCAGGTGGGACTAGATTGGGTTGGGATATCTGGTCGGCATGGACGGGTTGGACCGAATGGTCTGTTTCCATGCTGTACATCTATGACTCTATGTTGTGGATTGTTCTTAACGTTGATATCTTTTGTTAGGCTACTGGTCATCATTCTAGTTGCATGTGAAATCAGTCCTACACCACAGAAGAAGCTATTCAACCCATCAAGCCTGTACTAACATGTCTACGCTAATTACATTTTCCAGCATTTGGCCCATACTTTTGAATGTTATGACACTTCAGGTGCTCATCCACATTTTTTAAAGGTAATGAGGTTTCCTGCATCTACTGCCCTCCCAGACGGTGCATTCCGTGTTCCCATCAACCTTAAATGACTTCCACACCTCTTGCACTGTACCTTTTAAAGTTATGCCCCCTTGTTATTACCCCTCAATCTGATACACTTCAATCAGGCCTTCCTGATCTATTGGGTTTAATGGGTAAGCAAATGCCACCACTTTGAAATACATTGACTCTTTAGTTGGGATGATCTCCAAAATCAGCATAACCATGTTGTTATAGGGTGTTTATTCATAGAATTGGAGTCAAAAACAAATTCATGTTCTCTTTAGTACCGTAACTTTAAGAATTTGCATTAATTCTTGCTGTAATTAGATGACCCAGTTTGGAGGAAAATGCTTAATGATTCTATGTCTTCTCACCATAACTCACTTAGTCTTTATTTTGGAGCAAATTAATGCAAGTGCTGGAATTTGTACTGAAAACAAAAAAGTGCTGGAGATCAGAGTGGGTTTGGCACATCCATGGAGAGAGAGCAAGCTAATGTTTTCAGTCTGGATGATTCTTCACTGCTGATGTGAAAATTTGTGGAGGAAGCAGCATTTATTTAAAATATTGGGGGTGGGAGAGGATGTTGGAACCATTCAGGGGAGAGATTGCTGACTATTTGCCAAACAGGAAAGAACAGAGTCCCATTGTGGGAACAAATTACTGCAGATGTTGGAATCTGTACTGAAGATAACAAATGCTGGAGATCACAGTAGGTCAGACAGCATCCATGGAGAGAGCAAGCTAATGTTATGAATCTAGATGACTCTTCATCAGATGAAGAGTGGGGGTGGGCGGAATGGAGAGACATCATGGTGACAGAGAATGCAACAAGTAAAGCGAAAACAAAAGAGTAGGAATGAGTGTGGGTTCACGATCTGAATGTGCTGAACTCCATATTAAGTCCAGAAGGTTGTAAGGTGCTTAGTCTGAAGCTGAGATGTGTTCTGCAGCTTGCGCTGTGATTGATTGGCTGGCGCAATGCAGCATGTATTAAAATGATAACTTGGAATTGGTTGAAAAGGACTGGGGAAATAGAAACAACTATTTATGCCTTATGGCCTGAATCTGAAACGTGATAAACATTTTGGGGAGGTTTAGGAAATCTAGGTGAAACCATCAGTCAAATTGTCTTTCCATATTCTTAAAAAAAAATCATTATTCTAGACTCTAGTATCAAGGTCACTTTCAAGACTCTAACTTTTATAAAGGAGTTGAAATGCAAACATGAAATCTAGGAAATATTTGTTAATCTTCTTGCACAGAAGAGGTCAGTTAGCTCCTGACACAAATCCATCCCTTTCTAGTGGAATCCAATTAGCCCCTTGCCACTGGTCTCTCCCTGTAGCCCTGGAAACTTGTTTCTCTTCTCTGCCTTTCCAAATTAATTTTGAAATCATTGTTTTATTTTTAACATTCTCTTTCTTGGTAAACACTGATACAAAATACCTCCAAATTCTAGCCTTTCTGTCTCTAAGCAAATAGCATCCCTTTTGTCCCTAATAGACTCCACCCCATCTCTCACTATCTGCTTATGATTAGCATGCAGGTTAAAGATTTTGGCGTTCCATTTTTATGTTGACTGCCATTCAATTCTCTCATTCTCTTTGCCAGTCTGCCTTGAATCTTCTTTTCTCTTGTAAATATTTGTAATTGGTTGGTTGGATTCTCACTTGAAGAATTCACTTGACTTGCATCATACACCCTTTTCTATTTCTGGATTAGTGGTGCTGGAAGAGCACAGCAGTTCAGGCAGCATCCAAAGAGCTTCAAAATCGACGCTTCGGGCAAAAGCCCTTCATCAGGAATAAAGGCAGTGAGCCCGAAGCGTGGAGAGATAAGCTAGAGGAGGGTAGGGGTGTGGAGAAAGTAGCGTAGAGTACAATGGGTGAGTGGGGGAGGGGATGAAGGTGATAGGTCAGGGAGGAGAGGGTGGAGTGGATAGGTGGAAAAGGAGATAGGCAGGTAGGACAAGTCCGGACAAGTCATGGGGACAGTGCTGAGCTGGAAGTTTGGAACTAGGGTGAGGTGGGGGAAGGGGAAATGAGGAAACTGTTGAAGTCCACATTGATGCCCTGGGGTTGAAGTGTTCCGAGGCGGAAGATGAGGCGTTCTTCCTCCAGGCGTCTGGTGGTGAGGGAGCGGCGGTGAAGGAGGCCCAGGACCTCCATGTCCTTGGCAAAGTGGGAGGGGGAGTTGAAATGTTGGGCCACGGGGCAGTGTGGTTGATTGGTGCGGGTGTCCCGGAGATGTTCCCTAAAGCGCTCTGCTCGGAGGCGCCCAGTCTCCCCAATGTAGAGGAGACCGCATCGGGAGCAACGGATACAATAAATGATATTAGTGGATGTGCAAGTAAAACTTTGGATGTGGAAGGCTCCCTTAGGGCCTTGGATAGAGGTGAGCGCTATCCAAGGCCCTAAAGGAGCCTTCCACATCCATCAAAGTTTTACTTGCACATCCACTAATATCATTTATTGTATCCGTTGCTCCCGATGCGGTCTCCTCTACATTGGGGAGACTGGGCGCCTCCGAGCAGAGTGCTTTAGGGAACATCTCCAGGACACCCGCACCAATCAACCACACCGCCCCGTGGCCCAACATTTCAACTCCCCCTCCCACTCTGCTGAGGACATGGAGGTCCTGGGCCTCCTTCACCGCCGCTCCCTCACCACCAGACGCCTGGAGGAAGAACGCCTCATCTTCCGCCTTGGAACACTTCAACCCCAGGGCATCAATGTGGACTTCAACAGTTTCCTCATTTCCCCTTCCCCCACCTCACCCTAGTTCCAAACTTCCAGCTCAGCACTGTCCCCATGACTTGTCCTACCTGCCTATCTCATTTTCCACCTATCCACTCCACCCTCTCCTCCTTGACCTATCACCTTCATCCCCTCTCCCACTCACCCATTGTACTCTACGCTACTTTCTCCACACCCCTACCCTCCTCTAGCTTATCTCTCCACGCTTCGGGCTCACTGCCTTTATTCCTGATGAAGGGCTTTTGCCCGAAACGTCGATTTTGAAGCTCCTTGGATGCTGCCTGAACTGCTGTGCTCTTCCAGCACCACTAATCCAGAATCTGGTTTCCAGCGTCTGCAGTCATTGTTTTTACCCTTTTCTATTTCATCATTCTCATTTTGCTTTTCATCTAAGGAGCCCTGCCTTTGGCTTCCCAACGTTTCACCCTTGGTGAAGTATATTTAACCTGATACATCTCATTCTTGAAGAACACGCTTTGTTCTTTTGCAGTTTTTCTTGTTAGTCTTTAGTTCCATTTTATTGTAACCAAATCCTTGTCATCCCATTGAACATGGAACATCTAAAATTGGATGGATTTTATTTTAAGTTGTTTCTTGCTCATCTCCATTATGAATCTAAATCTTTTCTAATTCAGTGGTCAGTCATGCACAGTACCTGTTTCAATTCAGCTGAAAATAAGTAACAGTCATTTGCTAGTTTGTGGTCACCTTGAGATAATCAGTCAACCTGTCTGACATTGACAGGTGCATTTTCCATGGTACTGCCTCTCTCAATCAGAGTCCACTTCTCAACCAATTGGCACGCTCCTCTCATGCAATATAAAGTGCTGGTTTTTCCCTGCAAATTGTCCTGAGTGAAAGTCAGGCAGCATCTGAGAAGCAAGAGAATTGGTATTTCAGCCATAAGCCTGTCAGGAACTCCTGATGAAGGGCTTATGCCCGAAACATTGATTCTTCTCCTCGGATGCTGCCTGACCTGCTGTGCTTTTCCAGTACCACACACTCCACTCTGATCTCCAGCATCTGTAGTCCTCACTTTCTCCTAATGAGTGAAAGCTTTGGTAAAATGCTTTTGTTTTTCATAGCAATGCTCTTGTGAAAGTAGGATGGGGGAGGATCAGGTGTAGAAATGTGAAGATCATATGTTTGATCTTGTTAAGAAAGCATATGGTGTTTTGGCTTTCATTAACAGGGGGATTGAGTTTAAGAGCTACGAGGTTTTGCTACAGCTCTGCAAGTCCCTGGTGAGGCCACACTTGGAATATTGTATCCAGTTCTGGTCACCCTACTATAGCAAAGATACAGAGGTTTTGGAGAAGGTTTACCAGATGCTGCCTGGACTGGAGGGCTTGCCTTATGAAGAAAGGTTGACTAAGTTCAGACTTTTCTCTCTGGAGAGGAGGAGAAGAAAGGTGACCTGATTGAGGAATGGATAGATTCAATAGCCAGAGACCTTTCCTGAAGGCAGGATTGACTGGCATGAGGTGTCATGGTTTTAAGATATTAGGAGAAATGTATAGAGGAGATGTCAGAGGAAGGTTCTCTGTGCAGAGAGTTGTGAATGCATGGAATGTGTTGCCAGCAGTGGTGGTGGAAGCAGAGTCATTAGGAACATTTAAGTGACTGGTGGACATGCACGTGGACAGCAGTGAATTGAGGGGTGTGTAGGTTAAGTTATTTTATTTTACATTAGTATTAATGTTGGAACGACATCGTGGGCCAAAGGACCAGTTCTGTGCGGTACTTTTCTATGTTCTATCAGGAATGGATTAAAGGGCAATAAGATTTTAAAATTTTGGAATTTAAAAAGTAAAAGGAGTAATGATGATTGTAAAGAATCAACGTTGTTCAGAAAAGCTGTATATAATTGGACAAAGATCAGCTCTTAAAGTAAAAACATGAGAGCAAGATACTGACTGGTATGTTGGAATAGGATTGGTGAAGAGAAAGACTTTGAATCGAAATGGAGGACAGTTAATGGTCTGAAGTTGTTGGTCTCTAAATTGAGCTCAGAAAACTGTAAAGTGCTTCATTGAAAGATTTGGTAATATTCCTTTAGTCTGTGTTGGGGTTTGTTGGAATATTGTGGTAAGCTGTTGCTATATGTTGTAGTAGTGTTCACCAGAAACATTTGGGATGTGTTGGGATTTGCTGCTACTGATAGTAAATGTGGTAGGACATCCATATGAAATCTTTGACGAATATGTGCTCAGGCTTGATAAATAGTTTTTTTAAGCATGTTACTTAACAGTTAGTTACATTGCATCTGAGATAAGGCTATAAGGCTTGGGAGCAGAGGTAGTCCATTCTGCCCATTGAGTTAACCCTCAACTCCACTTTCCTACCTTTTTTCCTATAAATTCCTGATTAAAAATTTGTCCATTTCATCTTTGAGTATACTTAAGAGTATACAGCCCTCTGATAAAGAATTCCACAGAATCGCTATCATCTGAGAAAAAACTCCTCCTTAAATGGACAACTCCTTATTCTGAGATTCTGTCCTCTGGTCCTAGCCTGTCCCAGAAGAGAAAACAACCTCTGCACATGTACCCTGTCAAGTTCCCTAAGAATCCTAACGTTCTGGGTCTGGTGACCTTTCCTCAGAACTCTGGCAGAGTCACTGGACCTGAAGCGTTAACTTTTGATTTCTCTTCACAGGTACTGCCAGACTTGCTGAGCTTTTCCAGCAACTTTTGTTTTTGTTTCTGATTTACAGCATCCGCAGTTCTTTTGACTTTTATTTTCCGTAAGAATCTTGTATGTTTCAACAAACCTGTCGTCATCATATGCCTCTTATTCTTCTAAATTCTGATGAGTACAGGCCCAAATGACTCAACCTCTTCTAATAAGACACAGCAAGCGCAGTTTAAGAGATGGTCAGGCTAAGACTCCACAGGGAGCGACAAAGTGGATGATCACCAGGCAGTGGAAGAAGACTAAACAGGCAATGCAAGAATCCCGTGATTCCAGGAGAGTATGTTGTCTCCCAGGTGCATTAAGAATGTCTGAGTGGCTACAGGATATTCTAAAGTGAGAAAGAGAATTGCCAAAGATCGTGGTGCATATGGATATCATGAGAATTGGGGTCCTGAAGGCAGAAGCAAGTTTTTTAAAAAGTAGGACTTCTGAGATAGTGAGTTAAGAATTGCTACTAATGCCACATGCTGGTCAGATTGCAAATAGATATATCAGGTGAATACATGGCTGGAGAGAAGGTGCAAAAGGAGGGTTTCAGATTTCTGGGACATTGGGATCAGTTCTAAGGAAGGTAGAGCTAGTACAAACTGGATGGGTTGCACATGGGCAGATCTGGAACTGATTCATAGGGATTTGCCATTGCAATTGGGTAGGGTTTAAATTAAAATGGTAGGGGGGTGGAAACCTACACAGGAAAAGAGGAAAATAAAAGGCAAACTTAAATGACAATGGAAAATAAGAAAGTCGATTGACAGGGAATTAAAAGCAAACATCAAACAGGGCTACAATCAAAATAAAGCAAACAGGACTAAAAATGTTAAAAAGACAAGCTTTTAGGCCTTGTCTCACAATAAAGCAGCCACGTAGATGAATTAGTCACACCAAATAATTATAAATGGGTATATGGAGACATGCCCTCAGGATATTCAGGGATCAGTAACCAAGGGTATTCAGTTTTTAGGAAGGACAGCCAAAAGGGAAATGGAGGTGAGGTAGCATTGTTGTTTAGAGAGTAAAATTGAGGGAAATAACTTCCCTCCCTATTGCTTTGGTGAAGTGGAATCTGTATAGTTAGAGCTTGGCAATATCAAGGAGCAGAAAATTGTAGCGGGGATTGTATATAGAGCCCCAAACTTTGAATGGTAATGTTGGGGAAGGCATTAAGTGGGAAATTAAAGACCCAAGGAATAAAGATATTGCAGTAATTTATGGGTGACTTTTTTTAATCGCATATGATTGAACAAATCACATCAGTAGCAATAGCATAACGGAAGAATTTCTTGAACATGGACAGGATGGTTTTCAGGTTCAGTATGTTAAGGAAATAACTAAAGAACAGGCCAACCTACACTGGGTATTGTGTAATGAGTAAGGGATAATTGGCTGTGTCAGGTCTGGGGAAGTGTGACCACAATAAAAACCTTAACTTTAAGGTGGAGAATGATGTTATTGATTCCGAGATGAGGGTTCTGAATCTTAAATAAAGGAAACTACAGTGGTATGAGGTGCAAGCTCATTGGGGAATGTTGCTTCAAGATATGATGGTGGATAGGCAATTGCAAACATTTAGAGAGTATTGAAGGAACTGCAATAATTAATTACTTGTCTGGCAGAAAAATGAAATGGAAAAGGTGGCCCGACCATGGCTAACGTGGGATGGCATTAGATTTGAGGAAGGGCTCTATAAATTGGCCAAAAAGGGCTCTATAAATTGGCCAGCAACCTGTTTCAGATTTTGGCAAAGGAGGACAAAGGGATTGATTTAAATGGAGGAAAATAGAGAGTAACCTTGCAGGAAACATACAAACTGATTGTGAAAGCTTCTGTAGGTATGTGAAGAGGAAAAAAAGAGTAGAGAAGGCCAATGTAGCTCACTTAGTCAGAAATAGGAAGTTGCAATGGGGAACAGTGGCAGACCAATTCAGTACGTATTTTGGTTTTGCCTTTACAAAGAATGGCAAACAAAAGTCCCAAAAATGCTGGGGAGTGTAAGATCTAGTGAGATGGAGGAACTGATGGAAACGGTGTTGGGGAAATTGTTTGGATTATCGGCCGATTAAATTCTCAGGACTCTGTGAATGAACATCCCAGAGCACTTAAGGAATTAGCTCTAGGAATGGGCAAAACACAGCATTAAATCAGTTGGCTAAAATGGTTAGAATTAAAGGAAAGATTTCCCCTTCCAGGCAACATTTGAACTTCTTCAGAGTTTTTGGTCTGCCAAGGAATGGAGTTCAATTCCAATAAATGCAGAGTGCTGCATTTTGGTAAGACAGATCAGGGCAGGACTTGCACAATTAATGATAGAGCCCAGGAAACGCAGATATGTAGTTTCTTGAAAGTGGCGTCACAAGTAGATAAGCTGGTGAAGAAGACATTTAGCACACTTACCGTCGTCGATCAGAGCATTGAATACAGGAGTTAGAATGTCATATTACTGTTGTACAAGACGTTGGTAAGGTCACATTTGGAGTACTGTGTACAATTCTGGTCATCCTGCTCTTGGAAGAATGTAATTTAAACTGGAAAGCGTGCAAAAAAGATTCAGATGGATGTTGCCATGGTAGGAGAGTTTGAGTTATAGGGAGAGACTGAATGTTTTCCCTGGTGAGTCGGAGGCTGAGGGGTGACGTTATAGAGGTTTGTAAAATCATGAGGGGCATGAATAGGGTGATTAAGCAAGAGCTTTTCCCCCAAGGGGTGGAATCTAAACTAGAGGGCATAGGTTTAAGGTGAGAGGGAAAAAATTTAAAGGGACCTAAGAGGCAGAGAGTAGTGCATGTATGGAGTGAGCTGCCAGAGGAAGTACTGGAGACTGGTACAATTACAACATTTAAAAGACATCTGGATGAGTATATGAATAGGAAGGGTCCTAGAGGGATGTGGGCCAAATAAAATGGGATATCTGGTCAGAAAAGGTGAGTTGGATTGAAGGGTCTGTTTCCATGCTGTAAAGCTGTATTACACTATAACTCTAGCTGCTGGAAGAAACTGAACAGGTCTGCTAGAGCTGTGGGGAGAGTGTTTTGAGTTAAATGTGACTTCAGAACTCTGTGACTTAAATTCAATTCCATCTTAACTCTGTTTTGTCTCTCATCAGATGCAGTCTGACCTGATGAGTGTTTCTAGCAGTTCATCTGTTTTTATTTCTACTCTATTGAAACGCTGCTAAGAAATTAAAGCTTTATAGCAATAAACTGGGAGGCCTTTTTAAAGCATGTGAACAGGTCTGAGAGACTCAACCAGACCGGGCAGAAATGGGGTTCTACAGATGGGCATAACATTTCCCCTTGCTTCTCCTCTGGAAAAAGGTCTTATCCCGATCTGATTAAGATTTCACATTTGCTCTGTGTAGTGGTGGATGTTTAATATACAATGTTATGCTTCCAAACTGTTAAAGACAAAATTATTTACCTAATATTAATCTGTTTGTGTCCTGCATGATTTCTCGGGCTAGTGTTAAGAAATTAACACCATTACCAAAATTATTAAGTCATGGTTGTTTAAAAGTCATGGCATGAAAGAATTATTTGCCCATTGTATTGCTTTCTTGTTGATTTTACTGAGAAGTGTGTATTCCCTTCATTTGTAATCTACTAGGTGTTCTGAAATAAGATTGGAGTTTGTATAGCAGCTGGTACAATTTTTAGATTGGCTGCTGTAATATGATTCTGGCAAATCAGACCCCTGATAAACCTGCTTTTGAGAGAATTCATTAAAGAGAAATTAAAATGGAAATATGAAAGTGTCATCTAGTGCCTTCATAGTTAAAAAGGTGAACACTATCACCTGATGAAGGAGCGACGCTCCAAAAGCTAGTGTGCTTCCAATTAAACCTGTTGGACTATAACCTGGTGTTGTGATTTTTAACTTTGTACACCCCGGTCCAACACCGGCATCTCCAAATTATAATGCCTTTATAGTTGTCTTTTCTTCGGGCTGTTTGCTTAAGAGCAGGCAAATTATGCTGAAATTATATTTTTAAAAAGTTGTTTAAGCCATAGCTAGACTGTTTTGTGCAAGTCTGGAATGCACATTATAGGAAGGGGTGTGATTGTACTGGGGATTATGCAGAGATTTACCAGGATGTTGCAGGGCTGGAGAGTTTCAGTTATGAATCAAGATCGGATGGACTGGAGTTCTTAGTGCAGAGGAGACTGACAGTGAACATAATTGAGATGTATAAAGTCTAAAGGCATAGATAGGGTACACAGGAAAGAACTGTTTCCCCTTGTTCAAGAGATCAATGACCAGTTGTGGAGACTTTTCAGATGTAAGGACTTTCTTTTCTACTTGGAGGATGGTGGGAATCTGGAACTCCCTGCTCATAGGAGGGATGCTGCCTGCACCACCTTGCTTTTTAAACCTTTATATGTAGACTTGCAATGCCAAGCCATACAAGGCTATGGCTCAAGTGCTGGAAAATGGAATCAGAATAATTGTATTTTTGACTAGTGCGGATTTGATGGGCTGAAGGACCTTTCTTTTTGTGCTGTGGACCTCTGTGACTCTATGACAAATCATTTGGGATGGGGAAAAGAAATATCAAATTTTATTTAGCTTTTTTTTGTTGAGTATGAAATAGACACTGGATTTTGTTGTTTAAAAGTGGTATGCTTTTATAAACAATTGTCCTATGAATGGAAATGACACTGCCAAGGTTATAGTTATTGAAAGTCTCCAACTGCTAGACTGCCTTCCTGAATTACTGTAATTGTGTGATGGTCTTCATATGTTCCTTTAAGATGTGGAATGAAGGAACAGATGATCGATCCATGTCAGAGTTCTGTTGACTTGAAGAACTTGCAGGTGACAATGTCCATATGATGATGCTGCTCTTGTCCTTCCTAAAGATGGCATTGCTGGTAAAGGCTGTGAAATTAAGTTTGCATTATGTAAATAGTGCTTGCTGTAGTCAAAGTGCCCACAGTGGGACATAAATCTCAGACAGTTTGATCCTTTTATATACTGCATGATTGTTGAGGCTGTACTCATCTAAGTGAAAAGTGAGTATTCCAACACACTCGTGACCTGAGTGTTCTAGTTGATTGAAAAGAATCGATGAGGCATTGAGCCTCTGCCCTGCCATTGATATCACTAATTCTTTTCAATTCTAACCAGTAGTGACAGCCAATAGGTATGTTGGTGGTGGAGTTCTGGTGATAATGTTAATAAAGATTTTTGTGTGGGTGTGGCAGGGTAGGAAGGAGGGGAGACGGGTTAACAATCTTAATCTTGTTACTACTTATAATGTTGTCTGCGCCTTGGCTGAATGTAGATGCTGTTTATGTCCTGACTTAAGCTGATTTGCACTTCTACATTGTCAGAAAGGAGTTGTGAATGGAACTGAATGTTGTAGAACTGTCACGATCAGCCTGGCATTAAATGAAATAGCTAAAAATGAAGAAGCCAAAGTTTGTTTTCACTATCCAGAGAAACTGATTTACTTTGGTTGCAAATAATAGCTTCTAACAATAATGATCATCTGTTGTGTGTGCTGGGTATATTGCCAGCTCCTGAAGGGTGTTTCCATTGACCTCTTTTCCTAGAGTTTACTGGTGCTGTAGTCTTTAAATTGTTCTTAATCAGTTAGGGAGTTTGGTCATACCACTACTGATGCATGTCCAAAATCAAGGTAGTGGCAAGGTAAGAGCTGAATGGCTTTGATGGATCCAAAACTAACTCTGAGCACACGGGGTCTTGGCTTTACATGATGGCAGTTTTGATTACTTTTTTAAAAATTGGTGTTGAGGTGGTTGAAGAAGTAACAAATTATGGAATCAAAGCTTTTCTTTGAATATAATATGAAAATTTTCCACATGATGCCAGGGTTTTGGCAAAGAGGATTGCTAGATCTGGGACACAGATCTTTGCAGCTGGGATCTCAACCTATGCTGTTTCAATGTGCTCAGATATGTCTTAATGCCACAAATTGGTTTAAGTTGAAATGTATTATGATGGACACCTCATCAGGAGACCAAGTAGGACTATCTCTGCTTGCTTTTGTTCAGAGATACTTTCAAACATTTTTGGTGTCTATTTGACTCGAAAGTAGCACTGTCGTCTCAGATTTAGAAAGTCTGTCTCCCATCCCAGAGTATAGGAACAAGGCAACTGTGCACTAAATATTCATATTTTAAACTAAGGCCCTGTCTGCTCATTCAGGTCAATATCAAAGATTCCATGGTTTTTTAAAACTAAGTTGTATTTGTTTCAATGAATTATGGGGTGTACTTGTTTCTTCTTTTAAAAACAAAAGGCATGCACCTCTGTCTATTCTTTGAAAGCTATTGCGTAAATGGATAACGAATACAAATGAGACATTATGCTGTAATTCGTACCTGAAGTATGATTTCATAGGCCCAAGTATCCAGAAGGAAGCAATCATAGAATCCCTACAGTGTGGAAACAGGCCCTTCGGCCCAACAAGTCCACACCGACCCTCCAAAGACTAACCCACCCAGACCCATTCCCCCTACCCTAATTTACCCTTGACTAATGCACCTAACCTACACATCCCTGGACACTATAGGCATTTTAGCGTAGCCAATTCACGTAGCTTGCACATCTTTTGTATTGTGGGAGGAAACCAGAGCACCTGGAGGAAACTTGCGCAGACACGGGAAGAATATGCAAACTCCACACAGTCATCCGAGGCTGGAATTGAACCCGGGTCTCTGGCAATGTGAGGCAGCAGTGCTAACCACTGAGCTACCAAGTTGCCCTGGCAGTTCAGAGTTCTGTCTGCTTCAAAAATGGTGGCAGATTAGGACGCTCCAGCTGGAGCTCCTCTGCTTGCCAGTTTTACTTTCTGCCCGCCTTCCTTTCCTTCTTTCCTCTTCCTTCCTTGCCTTTCCTTGCTTTTCCTTGCCTCCTTCCCACTGCCAAAACTTTGAATTTCTTAAACTACCCTATCCACAGAGAATGGAGAGTAGAGACTACTGAGTCCAGCCTGGCATGAGACAAGTTGGAGACCATGCTAGGTGGTGAGTCCTGGAAACGAGTCTCAGCCAGAGCCTGGAGCAGCAACAGACCGAGCCCAGGTTGGCCTAAGAGCTGAGTCCTGGAGGCCAGAGCCTGGAGTGGGAGGCAGTCCAAGCCCAGGTGAGCCTGGGAGGTAAGTTGTGAAGGTGGTGAGGCCTTGTGTACTGAAGCTTGGTGGGAACTGTCTCTGAAAAGGACTATAATTTGAATAGTTCTGAAGATACTTTTTATTCTTATTGTGGCATTTGAGTACTTTTTAAAGCTTTGTATTCCTGTGCTAAACTTTTTTTTGCACTCTTTCGATTCTGTAACAAACATTTAAAGTATCTGTACCTAGATAGCGCCAAAGAGGCGACATTACAAACTTCTGACTGCACTCATTCGATTGCACATGACAGTAAAGGCTATTCTGTTCTATTCAGTTGAGATAATATCTGAGGCCCAACCATCTTCAGCTACTTCATCAATGACCTTCCCTCCATCATAAGGTATCAGTTGTTCAAGGTATCAGTCGAGTAAACCTTTTTCTGAACTGCATTTGACGCATTTACATCCTTTTTAAATAAGATGACCAGTACAGTGCTCCCTAGTGCCTTGTATATGGAAGCATAATCACCACCTTTTGTGTTCAGTTTCCCTGGTGATAAATGATAATGTTGTATTAGCATTCCTAATTACTTATTGTGTCTCCATACTAATCTTTGTGTGGATGTTCACTGAAGGGCAATGTTCAGCACTTTTCACGGTTTCTCATACTGATGCAGTCCATGTCAAAATAAAAGATCTGGACAATATCCAGTTTTTGGCTGACAAGTGGCAAGTAACATTGCTTGGCATTTTTATGGCACAGATCTCCATCTCCAACAAGAGAGAATCTAATCATCACCTTTTAACATTCAAAGGCAATGATGTCAGTGAGTTCCCCGCCATCGACATTCTGGGGTTTGCATTTACCACAAACTTAACTGAATTGTACTAGCTTTTATAAGTACTGTGGCTACAAATGCTAAGAATCCTGCAGCAAATAATTCACTATCCAGTGCACCATCTTCCAGGCACAAATCAGGAGTGTATTGGCCTACATGCCACTTTCCAAACAGCATTCAAGACATCATCTAGGACAAAGCAGCCTGCTTGACAGGTACCAGATTCACATGCATTCCATATCATTTCCTCCTCCACTGACACAGGCTCTTTAAAAAGCATCTTTCAAACTTGTGCCGTCTAGTAGGAGAGGGCCGCAAGTAATTGGGAACGCTAAAACCTGCAAACCACTCCCTATCTTGTCTTGAAAATATATTGTTGTTTCTTAAGCATCACAGGATCAAAATCCTGGAATTCCCTCCCTAATGGCATTGTAGGAACACCTGCACCAATGGACTGCAGCAGTTCAAGTAGACAGTTCATTGTTACCATTTCAAGGACAACTAGAAATTCAGTAAATGCTAGCCTGGTCAGCAATGCCTATGTCCCAGGCATTAATTTGTTTGTAAAAATAAGTGATAACTACTAAATATGGTATTATCCCATTGACAAAACAGTACCAGTATAAGTATGGTATGTTTAATCTCAGTCCTTTTTCACTAAAGCAAATTTCAAGTAATACAGTCCTGTGTACACGTTTTTGACACTTATACCACTAGATCACTTGAGGAAATCATTGGTGTTAGGCTGGCTGAGGCGTAGCTTCAGGAATTTCTGTACACCTTGTTCCTGATCACCAGGTTAAGAGGAGGACTTCAGGTGCTTCATGTGAGGACCTGCCAATTTCAGAGAAACATTTGGCGTAGGTTGGCAGACTACGGATTTTTACGTAAAGTAGCATACCCCAGAAAGAAAATGTTGGGGAAATAAGTGGACCTTTACACAAGGAAAAATGAATTTTCATGTATATAAAGCCCTTCTTTTCTTTCCTATGTGGATTTTCCCAAATATTTTAAAGCCCCATAATTATTGTACATATATATGAACATGCAACTTAGGAGTTCTGGTTCATCTAGCCCACTCTGCCAATCAATAAGATTGTGGCTGATTTGATTGTAACTTCAAAGTCACATTCTTGCCCACACCCAGTAACCCTCCTTAACAAGCATCCATCTGCCTTTGAGCTAAAACTGTTCAAGGACTCTGCTTCCAACACCTTTTTTTTTTAGGAAGAAAATTCAAAAGAGTCAAGGGAAGTCATTTTATGATAAGAAAATATCAACCCATCTCTGTTTTAAATGGGTGATCCTTGTTTTTTTCTCTTTTTAAACATAAGCATAACTTGCAGCGTGGGTTGGTACCTGGGATTTCGATGTTGTGGCTATTACGGAGACATGGCTAGAACAGGGACAGGATTGGCTGTTGCAGGTTCCAGGATTTAAATGTTTTAGTAGGGTCAGAGGTGGGGGTAAAAGAGGGGGAGGTGTGGCATTGCTTGTCAAAGATAGTATTACAGTGGTGGAAAGGACGATGGATGAGGACTTGCCATCTGAGGTAGTTTGGGCTGAGGTTAGGAATAGGAAAGGTGAGGTCACCCTGTTAGGAGTCTTTTACAGGCCTCCTAATAGTCCTAGAATCATTGAAGAAAGGATAGGGAAGGTGATTCAGGAGAAGAGTGAAAGTAATAGGGTGGTTGTTATGGGGGACTTTAACTTTCCTGATATTGATTGGGAAAGCTATAGCTCAAGTTCATTAGATGGGTCAGTGTTTGTTCAATGTGTGCAGGAGAGTTTCCTGACACAATATGTAGACAGGCCAACAAGAGGTGAGGCCATACTGGATTTGGTTCTGGGTAACGAACCAGGCCAGGTGTTAGAATTAGAGGTAGGTGAGCACTTTGGGGATAGTGACCATAATTCGGTGATTTTTACTCTCGTGATGGAGAGGGATAAGTGTGTACTACAGGGCAAGAGTTATAGCTGGGGTCAGGGAAATTATGATGCGGTGAGGCATGACTTAGGATGTGTGGCTTGGAAAAGTAGACTCCAAGGCAAGAGTGTAAATGATGTGTGGAGCTTGTTCAAGGAGCAACTATTGAGTGTCCTTGATAATTATGTACCTGTCAGGCAGGGAGGAAAGGGTCGTGCGAGGGAGCCGTGGTTTAATAAGGAATTGGAATCCCTTGTTAAATGGAAGAGGGCGGCCTATCTCAAGATGAGGCGTGAAGGTTCAATTGGGGCGATTGAGAGTTATAGGGTAGCCAGGAAGGACCTGAAGAGAGAGCTAAGAGCAGCAAGGAGGGGACATGAAAGGTCCTTAGTCGGTAGGATTAGGGAAAACCCTAAGGCTTTCTATAGGTATGTTAGGAATAAAAGAATGACTAGGGTAGGAATAGGTCCAGTCAAGGATAGTAGTGGGAAGTTGCGTGTGGAGGCGGAAGAGATTGGGGAGACACTGAATGAATACTTTTCTTCAGTATTTACTCAGGAACAGGGCATTGTCGTCGATGTGAATACTGAGTCACAAATAAGTAGAATGGATGGCTTTGAGGTATGTAGAGAAGAGGTGTTGGAAATCCTGGAAAAGGTGAAAATAGATAAGTCCCCTGGGCCTGATGGCATTTATCCTAGGATTCTCTGGGAAGCAAGGGAGGAGATTGCAGAGCCATTGGCCTTGATTTTTATGTCCTCTTTGTCTACAGGAGTAGTGCCAGAAGACTGGAGGATAGCAAATTAGATTAGATTAGATTACTTACAGTGTGGAAACAGGCCCTTCGGCCCCACAAGTCCACACCGCCCCGCCGAAGCGCAACCCACCCATACCCCTGCATTTACCTCTTACCTAACACTACGGGCAATTTAGCATGGCCAATTCACCTGACCCTGCACATCTTTGGACTGTGGGAGGAAACCGGAGCACCCGGAGGAAACCCGCGCAGACACGGGGAGAACGTGCAAACTCCACACAGTCAGTCGCCTGAGGCGGGAATTGAACCCGGGTCTCAGGCGCTGTGAGGCAGCAGTGCTAACCACTGTACCACCGTGCCGCCCACCAAATGTGGTTCCCTTGTTCAAAAAGGGGAGTAGGGATAACCCTAGTAACTATAGGCCGGTGAGTCTCACTTCTGTTGTGGGCAAAGTCTTAGAGAGAATTGTAAGGGATAGGATTTATGCACATCTGGATAGGAATAATGTGATCAAGGATAGTCAGCATGGTTTTGTGAAAGGCAGGTCGTGCCTCACAAACCTTATTGAATTCTTTGAAAAGGTGACGAAGGAGGTTGATGAGGGGAAAGCGGTAGATGTGGTATATATGGATTTTAGTAAGGCGTTTGATAAGGTTCCCCATGGTAGGCTACTGCAGAAAATACGGAGATATGGCATTGAGGGTGAGTTGGAGGTTTGGATTAGGAATTGGCTGGATGGAAGAAGACAGAGGGTAGTAGTTGATGGCAAAGTTTCTTCATGGAGTGCCGTCACTAGCGGTGTTCCGCAAGGATCTGTTTTGGGACCATTGCTGTTTGTCATTTTTATAAATGACCTGGAAGAGGGGTTAGAAGGTTGGGTGAGCAAGTTTGCGGATGATACGAAAGTCGGAGGAGTTGTTGACAGTGAGGAAGGATGTGGCAGGTTACAGCAGGATATAGAGAAGCTGCAGAGCTGGGCAGAAAGGTGGCAAATGGAATTCAATGTAGCTAAGTGTGAGGTGATTCACTTTGGGAAGAATAACAAAAAGATGGGGTACTGGGCTAATGGTCGGATACTTGGTAGTGTGGATGAGCAGAGGGATCTTGGTGTCCATGTACACAGATCTCTGAAAGTTGCCACCCAGGTAAATAGTGCGGTGAGGAAGGCATATGGCGTACTGGCTTTTATTGGTAGAGGAATTGAGTTCCGGAGTCCTGAGGTCATGATGCAGTTGTATAAGACTCTGGTGCGGCCGCATCTGGAATATTGTGTGCAGTTTTGGTCGCCATACTATAGGAAGGATGTGGAGGCACTGGAACGGGTGCAGAGGAGGTTTACCAGGATGTTGCCTGGTATGGAAGGAAGATCGTAATGAGGAAAGACTGAGACACTTGGGGCTGTTTTCATTAGAGAAAAGAAGGTTTAGGGGTGACTTGATTGAGGTGTACAAGATGATTAGGGTTTTAGATAGGATTGACAGTGTGAACCTTTTCCCGCGTATGGAGTCGGGTATTACAAGGAGGCATAGCTTTAAATTAAGGGGGGGTAGATATAGGACTGAAGTTAGGGGTAGGTTCTTCACTCAGCGAGTCGTAAGTTCATGGAATGCCCTGCCAGTAGCAGTGGTGGACTCTCCCTCTTTATGGGCATTTAAGCGGGCATTGGATAGGTATATGGAGGATAGTGGGTTAGTATAGGTTAGGTGGGCTTAGATCGACGCAACATCGAGGGCCAAAGGGCCTGTACTGCGCTGTATTCTTTGTTCTATGTTCATAATAATTTCCTCTACATTTTACCCTGTTAAGACTCCTCAGCATCTTGGCTTTCAACCAAGTTACCTCTTACTCTTCTGAACTCTACCAGATACAAGCCTAGCCTATGCACCCTTCTTCAGAAGACAAACTGCTCTTCCCGTTCAAGATATCAGTCGAGTAAACCTTTTTCTGAACTGCATTTGACACATTTACATCCTTCCTTTTTAAATAAGATGACCAGTACAGTGCTCCCTAGTGCCTTGTATATTGAAGCATAATCACCTCCTTTTGTGTTCAGTTTCCCTGGTGATAAATGATAATGTTGTATTAGCATTCCTAATTACTTATTGTGTCTCCATACTAATCTTTGTGATTAATACATATGCACCCAAATTCCTTTGCATCTGAACACTGTACTCTCCCACCACTTTAGATAATGCTTTTTTATTTATTCCTGACAAAAGAGACCATTTCACACATTTTTCCTGTTATATTTTACTTTCCAAATAACCTGCTTACTTAAGGAGGATACAAAAAAAACCAGATTATGTGCTCTTCACAACTTATTTTTCGACTACCTTTTGTGTTGTCAGCAAATTGGCAACCATACCTTACATCTCCTTATCTAAGTCATATAAATTGTAAACAGATGAGCTCCTGACACCATCCCAATGGCTCACTTCTTGTTGTATCTTGCCAACCTAAAAAAGACCCATTTATGCCTACTGTTTGCTTCATATTAGACATGCAATCATCTTCCAAGCCAATATACCACTCCGTACACTGAGCTAATCTCTACAATAACCTTTGATGTGGCACTTTATCACATGCAGAGAAAGTGAGGACTACAAATGCTGGAGATCGAGAGTGTGGTGCAAGAAAAGCACAGCCAGTCGGGCAACTTCCAAGGAGCAGAGAATCATCCCTGATGAAGGGCTTATACCCAAAACATCGATTCTCCTGCTCCTCGGATGCTGTCCGACTGGCTGTGCTATTCCAGCACCACACTCACAACTTTATCGTATGCCTCTGGTAATCCAAGTACAATCCCCTTATTTACAACACATGTTGCCTCCTCAAAGAACTCCAATAGATTGGTCGAACGTGATTTCCCTTTCACAAAACCAATTTTATTCTGCCAGATTACCTTGAATTTATCCAAATGCCTTGCTCTAACCGCTTTTAATAGTAGTTCCTATGTTTTCCCTATTCCCTATAATTTATGCTGCCATTAGTCAAATGGCTAGATAATTCATTATAATATTGATTCAGAGATTAATGTTAGGATATGGGCATTTTAATAATTCTGTGGGATCTTCCACATCCACCTGAGGAAACTGACTAGGTTTTAATTAACTTGTCTGAAAGAAGGTACCTCAGACAGTGCAGAAATCTCTCCCTGATCCTCCAATACTAGCCCATGTTATGTGCTTAAGTTTCTGGGATGCGATTTGGAACCCATGAAGTTCTGATTGCGTGCTACCTTTGGCAGTGAGCTGGCATTTATAAATGATTTGGAGATGCCGGTGTTGGACTGGGGTGTACAAAGTTAAAAATCACACAACACCAGGTTATAGTCCAACAGGTTTAATTGGAAGCACACTAGCTTTCGGAGCGACGCTCCTTCATCAGGTGACTGTGGAGGGCTCGATCGTAACACAGAATTTATAGCAAAAATTTGCAGTGTGATGTAACTGAAATTATACATTGAAAAATTTGATTGTCTGTTAAGCCTTTCATCTGTTAGAATACAGTGATTGTTTCACTACTTTCATGTGTAGACAATCACTGTATTCTAACAGATGAAAGGCTTAACAGACAATCAAATTTTTCAATGTATAATTTCAGTTACATCCCACTGCAAATTTTTGCTATAAATTCTGTGTTACGATCGAGCCCTCCACAGTCACCTGATGAAGGAGCGTCGCTCCGAAAGCTAGTGTGCTTCCAATTAAACCTGTTGGACTATAACCTGGTGTTGTGTGATTTTTAACTTGGCATTTATAAAGTAATTTTTGTGGGTTTTTTTAAAAACAAAACTAATGGAGCGTACGTTTTAAGTGTTGGTTGATGAGGTGCAAGTTTGTATTTCAATGTAATTTATACATATTATGGACCAAACCAAACCTCTTCTAAATATATTAAGATAGCCTAGACCCCAACGTTTTCTTATTTTTAAAGGCAAGCGTAAGGCATTGTGCTCCAGATGCAATTTGAATGGTCAAACTACTAAACTTTGAGCAAAACACTAGTTAAAATACAAACAAAAGAAAGCAGAATTGGGATAATAACTCTATTGGAAAATTTGTTAATTAATTTATTATTCTAACGACTATACAAAACTGTTCCAATACAGTGACATCCCACATACACACCCTTGGCAAAGGCAAAATCACTAAAACAGATTGTCTCTCATGCAATTCTCCAGTCTCAAGTCATTGAAATATACAGCACAGAAACAGACCCTTCAGTCCAATTCGTCCATGCTGATGAGATATCCCAACCTAATGTAATCCCACATGCCAGAACCCAGCCCATGTCCCTCCAAACCCTTCCCATTCATATAACTATCCAGATGACTTCTAAATATTGCAATTGTACCAGCCTCCACCACTTCCTCTCTCCAGGAGGAAAGAACATCAAGAAGGTGTGTGTGTGTGTGTGTGTGTGTGTGTGCGAGTGAGAAAGAGAGAGAATTAGTGATCTGCTATAGCAGGAGGAGATGTATAGCAGTTTCCAAAGTTCAACAGCTACTGAAAACTAAATAGAAATCCTGGTTCTGTGGCAGCTTGACCCTACTCCTTCATGCTGTTTCTATTGTTCTAACTTTTTAATAAAAAAAGGCCTCACAAGCTGTTTATTGGCTTGGAGCAGATTGCTTGGCACTTCTGTCTCAACCTCCCTTCATTTTTTTTAAACAAAAGGACAAAATGCAGCTCCTAAAGTCATAGTATTGTTGATAACTCAGTTTGAAAAATATCAGCTCCTGAAGATGGAATGAGGATATATGTAAAACTATTCAGTCCCTTATCATGGAGTGGTAGTGTCTCTACTTATGAACTGGGAGTTCTGAGTTCAAGTTCCACCTGCTCCAGAGGTGTCAAAACTTAAAAATCTCTGAATGGAATTAAAAAATGAGAGACACAATATAAAAGCACTTCAAATTGAAACATTGGAACTATTACAAGTTCAAGTGTAGCTGCCATTTTGCATACAGCAAATCCCCACAAAAAGCTAGAAGATCAGTTCATCTGATGGTAATGCCTGGGGAGAAAGGTTAACCAAAATGCTAGGTTTCTCTGCTTTTTTCTTATACCAAAGGAGTTTTAATGTATACTTGAACAACCAAAAATGACAAAGTAAGCCTTGGTTAATAACTGCTATTCTTCAGGTGACCTATGTATCTGGTAAAAGGTCCATCAGTTACAGTAAGAGGTGTCTACATTGCAAGTAGTGAGTCATGTGTTGTCCAAGTCCTGGTAAAATCCAGTCTTAAAGTACAATGTTTTGTTTGTACTTAATATTTTCCAACCATTGACTCAATATGGAAGGTTGGAAAGGGCTGTTATTACTCTTACTTCAATTATACTAGTCATTCAGTTATGATGCGAGCCATTTTTGGATTTGGGAATTGCGTATCAGTAGCTCTAACTAAAAAGGGGTGTGTATTTTAAACTTTGGCTACAAAATTCCCCAGTGTGCACGTATGTGGCCCTAAAGGTGAAATAAAGTACTTCACTTTATTAGCTGTTTACCTAAAATGGGACTTAAATTGATACTGTTCAATTTTTAACTGTGATCTTTTAATTTATAATAAATTGCTCATGTTCTTTTTTGTTTTCTAGATTTGGAAATATGGCTCCAACTTCAGATGTGCTTCGTTTTAAGTTTTCAAGCTATGGAGATTCCATGTTGCAGAAAATGAATTTGTTAAGGCAGCAAAAGCGATTCTGTGATGTCACAATCCGAATCAACAATGTGGCCTTTCTAGGGCATAAAATAATATTTGCTGCATGCTCTCCCTTTTTGAGAGACCAGTTTTTGTTAAATGATTCGAAGGATGTCCGGATTTCACTCCTCCAGAGTTCAGACGTTGGAGCACAGATACTTTTGTCCTGTTACACTGGTATCCTAGAGTTTCCAGTGAAGGAATTGGTCAATTACTTAACTGCTGCAAGTTACCTTCAGATGGGTCATATTGTAGAAAGGTGCACACAGGCCCTTTCTAAATATATTGAGCCAAAGTTGTTGTCTGAAGACCATTCACACAACATAGGTGAAAGCAGCACTTCACCTACATTTCCTGAAACTTCAGAAAGGCCACAAGAAAGCCCTCCACCTGATTCCGAGAAACACAAATTGGAAGATCTTATCGAAACTGGGGATGTCTCTGATTGTGAAACTGATTCCGAGGACAGCAACATTCGTATAGTTAAAGTGGAGTCTCTGACCAGTGATATTCAAGAGAGTGAGAATGGTGATAGTTTGAGCCATCTCTCAAATAATTTCAGCAATAGTGTAGAAAGAGCTGTTGCAAATTCTCCAGAATCCCAGTACTCTCTCATCAATTCAACTGTTGATTCAAGAAACAACAAAGTGGTAGATAGTTGTTTAGAGAATTTTGTAGGAGATCCACCCAGATTATCAGAAGTTGTCAATGGTACAAGCTTTATGCTGGCAGCTAATGAATTTGAATTGCAAGGTTTGAGTAGTTTTCCAAATGAGGAAATGGCTGCTGCAGGTGGGTTTTTGTTCAAGCGTAACAGAGGCACAAAACTGTTTGCAAACAAAACAATGTACACTAATCATTTTAAAATGCAAGACAAATGGCTTCAGAAGCCCCACCATTGTAGTACATGTGGAAAAGTCTTTCAGCACCTTGAAAACTTCATTAGTCACCTGAAAACACACAAACTTTTCTTGTGTCTGCGCTGTGGTAAGATTTTCACACAGAAAAGCAATCTGACGCGGCACATCAGAGTACACACAGGAATCAAACCTTACCAGTGCACAATTTGTGGAAAGACGTTCACTCAAAAATGTTCTTTGCAGGATCACCTGAATCTCCATAGTGGTGACAGACCACACAAGTGTAATTATTGCGATGTGGGCTTTGCACATAAACCTGCACTCAGGCGACACCTCAAAGAACAGCACGGGAAAAAATGTGTAGATAATGTCACTGAAGGAAGCATACAAGAAATTACTCTGGAAGTAGACACTATTGAATGACTGCAGTATTGCTGAATTTGGTTTAATATCTTGATGGAAGGCTGACCGAACATCGTTGGCCAAGCAGTAAATCTAAACTTTTTAGAAAAGGTGGTAGAACCAATGCACCAAATCAACATCATAATGGTATCTCATTAGTGGGTTAGTAAATATGCAGAGCACTGCACTTGGGGAAAAAATGTTCTGTAGATTTCTGTTCTACTGATGAAATAGAGCATTGTGAACTAACTAATGTTTGATTCTGCCTCTAATTTGAAAGATGCACTTCAGTAGTTCAAACTGATTGTGTTCTACAGACCACTTAAAAAGTGGCATATGTCCTATTTCATACAGAAGGATGTTTTAAAATAAGACACTAACTCTCTTTGCATGTAGGCAATGGAGTGCACCTGATGAGTGAACTATTTGTCCAGGAGTAATATCTAAATTATAAAGCTTTGCCTTATGATTTTGTTAAAAATGGAAACGGGAATAGGCTATTCGGCCCCTTGAGCCTTTTCCACCATTCAGTCAGTTCATGGCTGATTTGTACCTCAATTCCATTTTCAACTTTGTTCCACTTCCTTTGATTCCCTGACCCAATAACAATCTATTGGTCTCAGTCTTAAATTCCAAATGATCCACTCTTGTAAATAGGAGTTCCAGATTTTCACTGTTTTGTGGAGAAGAAACGTGCTTCCTAACTTCAGCCACAAATGACTTTGCTGTAAAGTCAAGGTTATTATATCCCTCTAAACTTGATTCTCTTGCCAAAGGGAATGATTCTTTGAAATTACCGTGTCTTAGATCTCCTTATATTAAATGCCCCAAAGCACATCGCTTAAATCACTTTTTTTCTGTGAAGTTTTCTTACTGAAATTATGCCATTGTTTTAAAATCTACTTCCAAATGGCAGGTGTGTTTTCCCTATATTAAGTGAGTGGGCAAGGGTCTGGAAGATAGAGTACAATGTTGGCAAATGTGAGGTCATCCTATATTTTTGTCGGAATAACAGCAAAATGGTCAGGACACTGTCCTTCGTTCCATTTGGTACTGTCTTCCTATCTCTTGTTTGCAGATTTGTACCAGTAGAATATGCCATTTGGGGAAACTAAGTGACAATTAGTAGGCAAGGATATGTAGTTGTAGTTTCTTCAGCATATATCTACCATGAAGGTTTTATTCCTAAGGGTAGTAATTTCTTACATTTGAACTTGATGTTGCTAGAATTACTAGTAGTTCCAGCAGTGACCCAGCATAGGCTGCTTTACCTAGTTGTCTGAAGAATCAAAGAATTTTGTATTAAATGATGTTACCGTGGACATTGGTTTAAATGATTTAAGCACATTACTCATTTGGGTTTAACAGTCATATGTTTAATTTCTGACCAAAGCACTTAAATTTTGCTCTGCTATTCCTTCAAGTTTCTAACATGTGTGAATAATGGACTGCTGCTTGAAGGCATTACAGAATTGTACAAAACTGATCTGGGGGTAAGGGGACGTTAGAGGAAGTATTGCATGGTTTATGTTTTAATTAGCAGTTCGGATTTTGGATTTGTCCTAAGGTAATAAAAATCAGACTGTGTTTTGAAATTTGTCCCATTTCCCTTTTCTCTCAGGCCCTAAAAGAAACCTAAAGCTTAATTTTTAACAACAGAAAGTCTGATGCTGTTCCTGAAGCCAACACTGGCTGTAAAAATAGCAGATAAGCTCCTAATGGTGATATTATGGGAATTTGAAGAGGACCTCAGTGGCCTAGGACAATTTGCCAAATGTAGAAGGGAAATCTCAAAATGTTCTCTGTTTTCAAATACATAACTGGTTTCTGTCAGAGGGGTCAGTTAGGGTTAAACCCTTGGTTTTAGAAGAGATACTAAGAACTTCACCTTTACAGTGGATCTGGAAGTGTAATTTCTTTGCTCTTGTCCTGCAGATTTTACTCCATTGAGGTTTTAAGTTTTACTAAGCCCTCTGGTATTTGGCTATTTTCGTATGCCATAACAACAATGAGCCTGAATTCATAAGTGACTCCAATCTTGTCTCGTCTCGTAATCTATTGTTCACAAAGGAATTGCTAGATAGTGATCAGTAGTGAAGCTCTGGCTCATTTTCTTTTTGTCCCTTTGCATCACCCTAGTATAGGTATGTGAGAAAATTATGAATTTTCTATATGCATTGACTTTGTAGTTTAAAGAGACATTTCATTGGCAATTTCATCACATGTAACATAAATGTTGGATTCCAACCTTGCTTCATTTGAAATCTGTCAGGAATGCAATCTTGTAAGGTACCATTATGCCCAGTTTTCTTAATAGTACCTTTTTTATTCTGAACTAAAAGATATGTTATGTCATAATAGCTCATGCCAGTCATAATGTCTCCGTGCATACTGCTGTTGAAATTTTCTAGACAATTGTGTTAGGGATTTTGACTTCATGCCCATAGACCTCCCACTCTGAGGTCTGATCTGTCTTGATTCGAGCTTTTAGACTCTGAACCACTGTGTTGCTGTATCTTTCATGTACGTTTATTTCGATTAAATCAAATGATTAACCATTTCAAGGGTACTGAAGTAAGGTACTCTTTTATTAGGAATAAATACTAAAATAGAAAATGTCAAAGCCAAAAAAAATCATCCATTGACTGATTCCACCTTGCTCTTAGTTGTAACCAGTGATGTTTGTTGTTTTAAATGTAGGTTTTGAATGCTTGAAGAGTTTGACATTTGTGTGAAGAGACTAGAAAAACTTGGATTGCTCTTTTTGAGCAAAGCATGTTTTTTATATAATAGAGGTTAAAAATCTATGAAGGACTTTGACAGAATGCAAAAGAAAAAAGGTTTTCACTGACAACAGGGTCAATTAACCAGCAGACACAGATTTAAAGTAAATGATAAAGAACCCAGAGCAGAATGAGCAATGTAGAAGAAATTAGATTTGTTTTTGTAGTAACTTGTTACACTCCAAAATGTACTGTCTAAAAGGGTGATAGAAGCAGATTTAAAAGTAACTTTCAAAGGTGGAATTGATTAAATGTATACTTGAAAGGAAAACATTTGCAAGGCTATCTGGAAAGAACAGGGAAGTAATTGGATAGATTTTGCTCTTCTTTATTAGAAAAAAATCTTCACTGAAATAGGCATCAAACAAAAGGTATAGAAATACTGTCATTCCAAATGAAAACATAAAGAGTAGAAGCCATCAAAACATGAAGTTCACCAATAAATTAGAGAATCCTTTATTGAGTGATGAAAATCCGGAACCTAATACTTTTGGATGTGCTTTTAAAAGGAAGCAAGAGAGAAGACAGTAGATTGTACTGATGCAAAGTAAATGAAGAAAGGCTCAGGAGGAGCAGCATGATGACTTGAACTGGTTAGTCTGAGTGGCTTGTGTACTGTAATTTTATTTTTGTGTGGCTTTGGGTTAAACAAACCCAGGAAGTGTACCCAGTTGACACTGATATTCAGGTATATGCCATTAAATTTCAAACCCCTAACTTGGCTATTCTGGAACATTCATTTTGCTATCATTCTTATACTGTCCTGTTCGCTTGAAAACGAGACAGGAAAAAAAAATCCAGTTTTGTTAATTGTTGAGTTCTTCAATGATCTTAGCAGAGCTTTCGTAAATCAGTGGTCATATTGCTATCCTCCTGATATGCTTGAATGATTTAAGCAGTCCCAAAAATAATTTGAAGCCTACAGTTTTCAGTAGTTTGCACTTTCTCCCCCAAGGTAACTTACCCAATCAGAAATCACATCCAGAACAAATCTGACTTTATGCAAATTTTCTTTTGCACATTAGAAGTTGGCTGCACCCAGAAAACTGGCAATGCTCTTGATCACAATACTTCACCCACTGAGGTTCTGCTAATTGCATCTGTTTACAAGCCCCCTTATGACCTTTTTAGACATGGGGATGCTGAATAACCATGTTTTTAAAAGCTTTTGAATAGAGTTAATTTACATGAACTGACTACATCAATATTTATCAAGGATTGGCTCTTTTTTTTCGATTTCTGTTTTTAAAAATGGGGTTGCATTCAACTGGTAGACTTTACTAAAAGTGCTTAATACTTGTCATATGTTATAGAGTTATACAGCATGGAAACAGACACTTCGGTCCAACCCGTCCATGCTGACCAGATATGAATTCCACAGATTCACTACTCTCTAAGAAAAGCAGTTTGTTTTCATCTCTGTCCTAAATCTACTTCCCTCTAATCTTGAGGTAGTGTCCCCTAGTCCTAGTCTCTCTTGTGATTAACTTATTTTCAGCCACATAAATCACACCCAATTAACAAGATATTTAAAAGGAAAAAGTAATTTTTTAATGTTCTAAAATTCTATACAATTGCTGTCCAAATCCAGTTCCAGTTGGTTCATAGCAAATTTTCTTTAGTGATAGGCAAATGAACTTGAATAGAAATGCAAGACCAGAACCGTTTGACAAAGCTACCGCATTTCTGGTTATAGTAATTGATTATGCCCCAAACCAGAAACTCCAGGCATGGGTGAATAGTTGGTGGGTTTTTAAAATCTTCCTCCTCCATCAGGTTTTACATTTTTGGAAGGTTATACAGACTGAGAATAGTTCACAAGGAAGTTGTCTAATGACTCAGCTAGAGCCTCTATTGGGTAGTAATTGATGTTTAGCAGAGTGGGATAGGACTTGATGTCTCTACCTTTTTACTCCTGTTCTTATGTATCCAATCTGAATATAATTTAACACTTTTTAATGTTGAGGATCAACAATGATGCATTTTTAGAGGATCACTAATATTAATGATGCATAATTTCAGTCTTCAGCGTAGTTCATGATAATTTTCCATTCTGATTTTCCCTGACTGTAGAGTTCCTGATTTCTGCTCATGTAATTTTGTGAGGTGCCACTTGTAGGAAAGGGGTGGAAGAAGTTTGTCAAATATTTACAAAATTGTCTTTCAAGTCTTCAGTTTAGAGCAGCTACAAAAACCTGAAAAGATTACTTTGAACACCATTTTAGTTATGGCATGGAGATTTGTAAGACACAGACCATTCTAAAAGTGCAGTGCTTGGGAGAAAATTGTCTTGATGATCAAATACAAAACTATTTTATAACATTCGAATGATAATTGACACTTCTCACTTTTTAAAAAAAGTTTAAACACTGAAAAGAGGTACCTCTTTAATTTCCTAGATTATTATGTTTGAGGGAGTTCTTTTAAAAAAAAAAGTCAGCATTGTAGATGTGCATCAGTTTCCTAAGAGATTAAATATCTATCTGTCACCTACAGGTTAGCATGTACAAGAAGTACAAACTCCCATTAGCTGTCACAGTCAGGAGAGGTGCTGTTGATCAGAGAATATTCTAGGCACAAGAATAAAAACAAATGTTCAACTAACAAATTTGACTTGAATTTCTTCTTGAAGTTATAAAGAAGATTGGTGTCAGCGTGTTGTGCCAGGAGGTAATGTCCAGGATAAGTTTTCTTATCCAAAAAAATGTGTAGATAATGATGTACATTGCATCAAAGTTGCTAGCCATGATTAATCATTTGTAGATTTGAAATTTGAAGAATTGATTCATACAACAGACGTAGTTTATCAACTTGATTTCACTACATACTTGAGTTGTAAAAATATGTAATGAATTAGCATTTTGGGTCTTTGTCAAAGTGTTGCTTTTTGACCATGCAAGACTATATTCAAAATTTCAAACTGATAAAGGTGGTTGATCAATTTTTACCTACAGTTAAATGGTACTGTTTTAATAATCTGTTGATATTTTTCAAATTATATATGCAATCTCATTATTGTTAGTATCCTTTGACACTATTGGTCCTGAAATTAGATTTTTGGGTTACCTAGCACATTAACATATACCTCACCTGGAACAGTATTTGCGATTCTTACGTGTACCTTCACATTTGTAAATTTAGAATGTTGCAACATTTTCTTAGCTGTGAAATCTTTAAATTCTCCAAGTATGGGTATGTGAGACTGCAGCTATAATAGTGGAATGAACCAATTTTGTTAATAACCATGGCCAGTTAAAATGTTTAATGTTTATTAACTTGCATAGCACGTAAAATATATTTTGAGAAAGTAGATATCAAAATAAGAAATGATCCATGGACTATCTCCTATTTTTGGAGATCAAAAGTTTTATTGAATATCAGAATGCATCATAAACTGCTATATCGAATGATTTGAGTAGGTCTTCAAATCTGTGATATTTCTTCATGTAATAAGGTGATATTCCTCCAGCTAAGGCACCAGGGAGTGAATGTTGAAAAAGGAGCCATCACATTTCTCTCCCTGTTGTATAGCTCATAGAAATGGCATTGCCAGATATCTGGGTACATGGTATAAGTACGCTCCTCGATCATAAAAACAAAAAATAGCTACTATACAAGGATCAAAATTATAACACTGCAGCAAAACCTGCTATCAATTTTAGATAAATCAGCACTAACTGCTATTTTAAAGTTTTGGATGGGGAGTCAGGAAAACGTTTTCATTCTGGTATGTATTGATATTTTTGCTTCTGACTAAAAAGATAATTTGATCAATTCAATTTAAATTTATTCTAACAATTCGTACCGAATTCAAAAATCTTTGTCAATACTTAAGATGTTGCCAAAGAACAGATGAGCTTTTGATAATACAGTTAGTGCATTGTCAAACGTATTTCATCTTGCTTGGATGTCCCTTTGTTACACTCTGTATTTTGACTGATATTGTGCCTAGTTTGATATCTCATCATTTGGCTGATTTGACACCAAACTGTCTACGTTAATTTCGGTACACCTGGTGATGTATTTGTCACTTGGTCTGATTGTGTAAAATTTAGTAAGAAAATGTGATTTTTAGTTCTTGTCCCATGTCCTGCAGTCACCTAGACAGTTTGGTTATTTTAAAATTATCCTTCTGGACTGGGATTTGCAGATGTATAATGTTAAGAATGCAGCATAATGTAGAGGTGTGTGACTTTCATTGTCCTTTGTTGATAAAACTATTAAGTCCAAGGTACTTGAAGTCAATAATTGTCTTTGCTGTCATTCTTGAATAGATTAGTAGTACATTTAAAAATGTCTAGGAGTCCTCTTACAGAATTATATTGTTTTTCAGTTGTATCCTCAATCACTTTACAATTTTTAAATTAAGCTGGATGTCTGCTGGAGTACATCTGCTTTACAGTCAAACTCTGATGTGCCAGCATCTGTTGAGAACAATAAAAAATGTCCCTAAAGGGCATGAGTTACTTGCAACCTTTATTTTTCAAATCATAAAACAAATGTTTTATCAAAAGTACACCTAAAGTTAAGAGGCACATTTAGTACTCCAAAGTGAAAAAGTAGTTTCCTTATGGTACAATGTATACACAAAAGATTATTTTTTTATTTTTTGCATATGTTATGTGAATAAATCAGTTATAGCCTTTTCTATTTGTTTGTCCTAGCAGTTAACTCTGAGATGCACTGATGAAAAAATAAACTTCCTCTTTTTCTGTAATACCTGAGTTACACATTCCTGATGGTATAGTAATACCACAATGGCAGGATTTTTTTTACAACAGCAGTATTCAGATTTATTCACTGGAAAACAAAGTCACTTAAAAAAAATAAACTGCTTTGTAAATGAAGTAATTGAGCCTTGCATTTACTGTGTGCATCAAAGCATCCTACATACATGCAACAGCTGTATGAGTTAACATATCTGAAGCAATCATACTGCATGCTGACAGTCATTGCTGTACAAAAATATTACATATACTGCAGATTCAAAAACACTGTGCAGTGGTGGGAAGGCTTTGCACTGAAGTACTATTGTACAAATGGAATCAAGTTAGTATCCCAAACGTCATTGTCAGTTTGAGTTCCACAACTTATAAACTTGACTTTTTAATTTTTATATCCAGAAGTCCTCATACACACCATTAATTATTCTCTCCCCCCCCCCCCCCCCCCCCCCCCACCAAATCAATTGTATTTTTTATCTATTCACCACCACCAATAAATAAACTTGAATGCTACTATTTATCACTGAAATAAAAGTAATTTTCATGCTAGTTGCCGTTTACACAATGGACACAGTAGATGGTGTGGGAAGTACAGGTAAATCTCTGTCGGATGTGGAAGGTCCTTATACTTGCACATATGTCATCTACTGAGTCCATCGCTCTCAATGCGATCTCGTCTACATTGGCGAAACAGGATGCCAACTTGCGGAACATTTCAGAGAACCTCTTTGGAGGAAGAATGCCTCATCTTCCACCTTGGGACTCTCCAACCACACAAGATCAATGTCAATTTCACCAGTTTCCTCATTTCCCTTCCCATCCCAGATCCAAACTTCCAACTCGGCACTGCCCTCTATGTCCATCTATCTGCTCCACCCTCCTCTCCAAACTATCACCATCACTTCCCACCTTCATCTACTTACCACATTCCCAGCTATCTTCCCCTCCAGCCCAATTCCCTCACTCCCATTTATCTCTCTGCCCCCTTGGCCCCACCCCCCCATTCCTAATGAAGAACTCCTGCTCGAAATGTTGACTCTTCCCCTTGGAATGCTGCCTGACCAGCTGTGCCTTTCTAGCACCATACTTTTCAACTCTGATCTCTAGCATCTGCAGTCCTCACTTTCTCCCATTCCAGGATAGGGATGCTACCACTGCCACCAAAGGTCTAAAATACCTTTCAGTTGGTGTCCCAAGATTTCTTCCAGTTTGCCATGCTTGTGGCTATAAAGGAACACATCTGCATACAACTGGTTGTTTTGCTTTTATATAACGAGGTTTCTATTTCTATAAAGCAATATTTCCTCTGACACTCTGAACAAAGAGGGCAACACCTTTTAATATGTTATACGGAGATTTGTTTGCAGCAGGTACATTGGTAAACTGTAAAAATGTGTGTTCCATCTGAGATCCTCGATTGCCCCACAAAATCTTTTCTGTACACTATCCAATTCTTCATTATATATACATTACATAACTTTAACAAATCATCAGTTCTCAATTACAATTTTTTAGTCTTGGATATTCTGTACAATGAAAGCATCAGACTGCAACATCTGCAAGAAATATCTCCGCTTTGTGTCACTCTGGTTGTTCTGAGTGTCTTTCCTAAATGGGTATGTTTAATTTGCATGCCTAGACAAAAATGTGGGTAAGCTATTGTAAAATATATTGCAGCCTATATCTTTCTGTATTGATATCCCCTCGTACATCTTGATTGAGGGGACTGCGACTAATTGCAGAATTCCAGGTATGGCCCTGCCTGAGAAAAGCTAACTCTACTAAGTTGAAATAAAATCTGGCACCTTTCATGTCTGGGTAGATCAGACAATGCATTTAATCCATAGTTTAATCGTTCTGTAGTATTTTGAATCATGCAGTGCAGGATGCTTGATTATTTTTCTCAATCTGAATTAAACTATCAGGAGTTAAATAATAGTTGAATGCTCAGAATTTGAGTTAACTATCTTGTTTTTTTAAAAAAATCAGGCATAATAGTTTTTGATCTTAATTTCATAAAGTTACAATATTTAAAATTTCCATAGTCATTGACTTATAACACCATGCACTTCTGTAAATTGGTTCATCAAAGTAGCATCAAAACAATCTTGGTTATTTAACATCTAAGTAAGTTACTAATTGTGTTTGGACACTTTTCAGCAGATGATAAATTTGTAAACAATCCTACAATATCTGCAGAAAAGTCTCCCTTCCAAAGCGGGTTGTACAATTGTGAGCATTAGTGTGGTACAAAACCAGATAGAAGCATCTCCTTCCAAGCATTAAATTATTAATTTTTTTTTTGCTGACGATCTACCATTGTTGTTTGCACAATCAATTTTTTTTTTAAATCCGACTAATGTTTTGATAGTGCACAAGTAATCCTTGGAGTATTAAGTAAAACTAATATTGGATTATTCAAACTGTTTCATTTTCTCAACATTGTTCAAAATATATAATTCAAGCTACAACTGGTGCAACAATTTGTATTTACAAGGCTGAGGTAAACTTTAACAACTACCTTAAAAACATAATTCTTCCACAATCTACGAGGGAGGAGAGCATATTTCCAGTAAAAGTAAAACAGTAAGATTAGGGTCTTAGTGGTAGAACATAATCTTTTAATCCTAAATAATTACAGTAAAGGTAAAAACAAAAAGTTACTGGTGCTGAAAATTAAATAAACCAGACAACACTAACATTTGGAGTTAACACTTTGGATCAAATATAGACAATGGACAATAGACAATAGGTGCAGGAGTAGGCCATTCAGCCCTTCGAGCCTGCACCGCCGTTCAATATGACCATGGCTGATCATTCCTAATCAGTGGTGCTGGAAGAGCACAGCAGTTCAGGCTGCTCGTTGGATGCTGCCTAGCTTATCTCTCCATGCTTCAGGCTCACTGCCTTTATTCCTGATGAAGGGCTTTTGCCCGAAACGTCGATTTCGCTGCTCGTTAGATGCTGCCTGAACTGCTGTGCTCTTCGAGCACCACTGATCCAGAATCTGGTTTCCAGCATCTGCAGTCATTGTTTTTTACCTCATTCCTAATCAGTATCCTGTTCCTGCCTTATCTCCATAACCCTTGATTCCACTATCTTTGAGAGCTCTAACCAACTCTTTGTTAAATGAATCCAGAGACTGGGCCTCCACTGCCCTCTGGGGCAGAGCATTCCGCACAACCACCACTCTCTGGGTGAAGACGTTTCTCCTCATCTCTGTCCTAAATGGTCTACCCCGTATTTTTAAGCTGTGTCCTCTGGTTCGGCACTCACCCATCAGTGGAAACATGTTTCCTGCTGCCAGAGTGTCCAATCCTTTAATAATCTTATTTGTCTCAATCAGATCCCCTCTCAGTCTTCTAAACTCATGGACATACAAGCCCAGTCGCTTCAGTCTTTCAGTGTAAGGTAATCCTGCCATTCCAGGAATTGACCTCGTGAACCTACGCTGCACTCCCTCAATAGCCAGAATGTCTTTCCTCAAATTTGGAGACCAGAACTACACACAGTACTCCAGGTGTGGTCTCACCAGGGCCCTGTACAGCTGCAGAAGCACCTCTTTGCTTCTATACTCAATTCCTCTTGTTATGAAGGCCAGCATGCTATTAGCCTTCTTCACTACCTGCTGTACCTGCAAGCTTGCCTTCATGGACTGGTGTACAAGAACACCCAGATCTCTCTGTACTGCCCCTTTACCTAAATTGATTCCATTGAGGTAGTAATCTGCCTTCCTGTTCTTGCCATTAAAGTGGATAACCATACATTTATCCACATTAAACTGCATCTGCCATGCATCTGCCCACTCACCTAACTTGTCCCGGTCACCCTGTAATCTCCTAACATCCTCATCACATTTCACCCTGCCACCCAGCTTTGTATCATCAGCAAATTTGCTAATGTTATTGCTGATACCATCTTCTATATCATTAACATATATTGTGAAAAGCTGCGGTCCCAGCACGGATCCCTGCGGTACCCCACTGGTCACTGCCTGCCATTCCGAAATGGAGCAGTTTATCACTACCCTTTGTTTCCTATCAGCCAACCAATTTTCAATCCAATCTAGCACTTTGCCCCCAATACCATGCGCCCTAATTTTACTCACTAACCTCCTGTGTGGGACTTTATCAAAAGCTTTCTGAAAGTCCAGGTACACTACATCTACTGGATCTCCCTCGTCCATCTTCAGAGTTACATCCTCAAAAAATTCAAGAAGATTAGTCAAGCATGATTTTCCCTTCATAAATCCATGCTGACTCTGTCCTATCCTGTTACTACTATCCAGATGTGCCGTAATTTCATCCTTCATAATAGACTCCAGCATCTTTCCCACCACTGAGGTCAGACTAACTATAATTTCCTGCTTTCTCTCTCCCACCTTTCTTGAAAAGTGGTATAACATTAGCCACCCTCCAATCCGCAGGAACCGACCCCGAATCTATCGAACTCTGGAAAATAATCACCAACCCATCCACGATTTCCCGAGTCACCTCCTTCAGTACCCTGGGATGCAGACCATCAGGCCCCAGAGACTTATCGACCTTCAGACCTAACAGTCTCTCCAACACCAAATCCTGGCAAATATAAATTCCTTTAAGTTCAGGTCCTTCAGCCACTGTTACTTCAGGGAGATTGCTTGTGTCTTCCCCAGTGAACACAGATCTGAAGTACCCATTTAATTCCTCTGCCATTTCTTTGTTCCCTGTAATATATTCCCCTGTTTCTGTCTTCAAGCGCCCAATTTTTGTCCTAACCATTTTTTTGCCTTGCACATACTTAAAAAAGCTTTTACTATCCTCCTTTATATTATTGGCCAGTTTACCTTCGTACATCATTTTTCCTCTGCATATTTCTTTCTTAGTAATCCTCTGTTGCTCTTTAAAAGCTTCCCAGTCCTCAGTTTTCCCACTTATCTTTGCTATGTTATACTTCTTTTAACTTTCCCTCGTCAGCCACGGCCGCCCATGCCTCCTCCTGGGATCTTTCTTCCTTTTAGGAATGAACTGATCCTGCAACTTCTGCATTATACACCGAAATATACGACATTGTTCCTCCACGGTCATCCCTGCTAAGGTATTGCACCATTGAACTTTGGCCAGCTCCTCCTTCATAGCTCCATAGTTCCCTTTATTCAACAGAAGTACTGTCATTTCCGACTGTACCCTCTCCCTCTCAAATTGCAGATTGAAGCTTAATGTATTATGGTCACTACTTCCCAATGGATCCTTCACTTTGAGGTCTCTGACCAATTCTGGTTCATTACACAATACCAGATCCAGAATTGCCTTCTCCCTGGTCGGCTCCATCACCAGCTGCTCTAAGAATCCATCTCTGAGGCACTCCACAAAGTCTCTTTCTTGAGGTCCAATACCATCCTCATTCTCCCAGTCTACCTGCATGTTGAAATCCCCCATAACAACTGTAGTAACATCTTTGCGACAGGCCAATTTCGGCTCCTGATTCAACTTACATCCGACATCCAGACTACTGTTTGGGGGCCTGTAGATGACTCCCAAGAGGGTCTTTTTACCCTTAGTATTTCGCAACTCTATCCACACTGACTCTACATCCCCTGACTCTAGGTTCCCCCGCGCAAGGGACTGAATATCCTCCCTTACTAACAAGGCCACCCCACTCCCTCTGCCTGTCATGATAGCACGTGTAGCCTTGAATATTCAATTCCCAGGCCCTGTTCACTTGAAGCCACATCTCAGTTATCCCCACAATATCGTATCTGCCAATTTCCAAAAGAGCCTCAAGCTCATCCATCTTATGTCTAATGCTTCGTGCATTCATGTATAGTATTTTTAATTTGTTACTGCTCTCACCCTTCCCATCAACCCCTATTTCACTCAACCTTACAGCATGATCCCTTTCCGAGTTTTCTGCCTCATTGATACAGTTGTCTTTCTTGACCTCTCTTGTTCTAACTTTCCCTTCAATTTCCTTTTTAAACATCCAGTTTGTTCCCCCCCCCCGCTACTTAGTTTAAATGTAGCGGTGCTGCAGTAGAAAACCTGCCTGCCTGAATGCTGCTCCCTAACCTATTAAGGTGCAAACTGTCTCTCTTGTAGAATTTATGCTTACCACAAAATATACCCCAGTGATCCAAGAACTTAAAACCTTGCTTCCTGCACCAGTTCCCCAACCACACGTTCAAATTCATTATCTCCCTGTTTCTGGCCACACCAGCCCGAGGAACTGGAAGCAAACCGGAGATAACCACCTTGGACGTCCTGCTTTTCAGCCTTCTTCCTAGTTCTCCAAAGTCCCGCTGTAGTATGTTCCTCCTCTTCTTCCCGACATCATTTGTGCCGACATGTACCACCACCTCTGGCTCTTCACCCTCGTCCTTGAGAATTTCCTGCACTCTGTCCGTGATGTCTTTCACCCTGGCACCAGGAAGGCAACATCCTTAAATCCCGTCTGCTTCCACAAAAACCCCCAGTCAGTTCCTCTCACGATGGAGTCCCCTATTTCCACGGCTCTGTGCGATGTCCCACTCTTCTGCTCTGCCTCTGCTCCAACTTTTGATTGACAGACCTGGCTGCCTTGCGAACTGGCAGTGTTATCAGTCTCTACTGTTTCCAAAAGCTTCAACTTGTTCCTGACAGGTACTTCTCCTGGGGTCTCTTGCACCTGTCTCCTCTCTGCCTTCCTCATCGTCTGCTCTCTTCTGCCATGATTGGTGTAATAACCTCGCTGAAGATCTTGTCCAGAAAGATCTCGTTTTCTCGAATGAGCCTAAGGTCATCTTATTGAACTCTTATTTTTTACAAGTTTCAAATTGATATTTAATACACATGCTGAACACTGATATTTCACGTACTTGCGTATTTTAAGTTGAAATGGAAATATATTATATCTTCAACCAATGTTACCTAACAGTAAGATATTTTGAAGTTGATTCAGTGTTGGAATATCCATGATAAGTAGCCATTTAGTTCAAAGGCAATACTCCTGAAACAGTATCGGGTTGGTATGTGTCCCCTCCTAATGTATCCGTTCACAAAGATTCTACAGTTTTTATTTTTTTATCACCATCCTCCCTGCCCTATCACTACTCTCACCCTGTAGTCACCCTACCAGTTTAATAAGTAATTACAGGCCTCTTCCATTCATTATCCTAAAAGTATTCAAGATGTTTTCAGATTAGCTTAAACATTTCACAAATTGAATGAATTCGATTAATTATGCCCTTAGGTCTCTTAGAATTTCACTATAATAATTTTGATGGCATTCATAAAGAACTACATTTTTCTTCCGATGTGGAAAACTCTGCATGAGAATATTAAATTTCATCATCTGTTACCCATTATTTATATATTCTATAAATCTCTATAGTTCCTTCACTGTAACTCCCACATCCTTCAATTCAACTGCACTTCTCAGAGTGGTATAAGCGTTCCTCTCCCTTCAGAGACTGATAACTTTTAAAGAAAAAAATACATTTGCACTTCTGGTTTGTAGCTAAAAAGGATCTCAATAAGATTTTACATTTTAAGGCATTTACTGTTATAGACTAAGCACTATTTATCCAACACTTTCGACAGGCTACCTGTACTTTAAATTACAACAGAACTTTTCCTTTTCACTTTTAAGACTATTGAAAAATCCATTTCACATGCCTACTTCATACTGTCACTTAAGCAGTCAATCAATTATTCTAGGCCCACTCCAAAGTGACTTTTAACTCCCAAAGGTTTACTTGCATTGTTTTCTTTTTCCAGCTCAGTATCTTTTCAGCCCATAACCATGTTTCAATGTGAGTGTTTTTCCTGGTAATTCACCCCTTAGAGCAGGCAAGGAAATGAATTGGTCTTTTCAATCCAAACCATAGTTCCCCCAAATTTCTGTGGATAATCATAGATCCTCCTGGCTTCTGGCAGTCTGCCTGTGTCTGAGAGTTTTCAGAGAAACCCTTCTCTTCTCAAAGTCCATGTCAATACGATCACAAACTTTGTATCAGGGTAGAAATACTGACTAGTTATCCTTGACCCCAACTCTTATCTTGGGAGTAAATGGACAGTTTAAAGTATAACTGTTTACAATTTGGTATTCTTAACACCTTCCTGGGACTTTTGAGCAGTATAACCACTAAGTATTGATGCTACTGTCATTGATGCACATGATTTGGAGATGCCAGTGTTGGACTGGGGTGTACAAAGTTAAAAATCACACAACATCAAGTTATAATCCAACAGGTTTATTTGGAAGCACTAGCTTTCCGAGCTGCTCCTTCAGTTGGTTGCTAAGGCCATTGTTGCTAAGTGTGAACATCAAACCTTGACCTCCCTTTAATCTTTAATTGCCACATCCCTCAGGCCTGATGTTAGGCAGACATCAGGACAGATCACATGACCCCCTTTATGATTGTAAACAACTAATTTCCAAAACAAAGCAATCTTGTAACACCTCATTTGTAGCAAATCCATCAATTTATTTGTCCACGTTACTCTTGTAAATGAACTCCTATGAGTTTTAATTCCAATTGGCAATCCATTCAAGTTGTTCTGTCCTTTCCAAATCTCCATATGATTGAAAAACTTTCATTGACTGCTTGCGTTAAAGCAATCAAACTGCTGCCATAAAACACATATGGTTGTTTCTCTTGTTTGTTAGGTGCACTACTGCATTCTTTAATGATTGTTGATCATGATAAAGAGATCATTGATTATGGTATGGATAGGTGGAGTAGATCAGTTGCTGTGATGAGTATCAACTTCTGGCTCTTGTACTTCTCAATTTTTACCAGGTTTGAGTAAACTGTCACTTTAGCTTGTTGATAGCCACATTGACCATTCACAAAATTTCAAGTAGAAGTACCCCATTAATGAATTGAATGGATCTCAGCACCTTGGAAACATTCTTTACCAATACATTTTATTTCCTGGCTACAGTTCCTAAGTACACATATGAGGAGTGCTTCAGTTAATACTATTCCTTGATTTCTACTATTGATGCGTATGTGAACAAGGAAGGCATTCTGTCCTAATGTTATAAAATGTGGCATCTGTTGGGAGGAAACCTTTCCAAAAACTAACCACAATCTTTTCGCCACTTGAAAATGTTATCATTGATCTCAAGACCTCTCCTCAGCTTTCTAAATGTTGGTTTCTATTGTGGAAGTTGTCAACTCACCATTTACTTTATCTCCATCCCTCCAAGACCAAGCTAAATGCAAGCCAACAACAAAAACAGAAGGGAAGTATCTGTTGTAAGATTTGTGAATGTATTTAAATATTCTTATGAAAAATATTTGTGGACAGTAGAGTTTGTTTTCCCTGTTTATTTTTTTTTAATATGTTTAATAATGTGCTGAACGGAAAAAGCAGTATGAAAGCTCCTTTCAACTTTATGAACTTAAAACAGTAACAAAGTGTTTTGGAGAATTGTTTACTTCAGTTGTATCAATGCCAGTTCTATTTTTTAAAGTTTCACTTAGTTACAGAATGTCATAGTTCTTTTTCTCATGATTCAGTAAACATGGCCTTCCTGAGTGCAATTATTTGAGTTTTTCAAACCAATGATGGCCAACTAATGGCTTCCGGACGATATAGTTGTACATGTGATACTTGTACGGTTCTATATTTAAGTCTTTGTGTACTCTAATCAGTAACACATTTCTGAAATGTTTTGAGTAACTATGAACTAGCGATATCATAATCTAGCTGCATTTTTTAAAGCCCTAAACCTTTCTCCGCTTCAACTTTCACAATTAGACTTAAATATCCCATCATACAACGTAAGTCATACTTTTTATTGACTGAGAATAATCTGTTAGAATTAGTCTTTCTAACATAACATACAGATTTATTTATGGATTTGCATTTCTGATATATTTTTCCATTTACCACCTATGACAAAGGTACATTCTGTTAACCACCAATTTTGCATATTGACCCAAATTCAGTTTTAGACCACACATTGCTTGTGTAATTCATCTGTAACCTTTTAATGATTTATTGTATAACTAATCAGGTGTGGATCATATCAAGAGAAATTAGTTGCTCTTGGAATATTAAAATACAAAGGAAATAATTCATTAAAAGTACAAAGATTTGTTTTTCAACATTCTAAAAGCAATTTGCACTTAAATTTCCATTACTGTGAATCCAGAACTTGTTACAGGAAAATAATATTTTCACGGCTTAAGTTTAGAATTTAACAAAACAGGTTTCCCATTATTTTCAGTGAAAATCTCTATAGTGTTTATACAGCATGTCTTACTCCACATTCATTGTAAGAATACTTTGAATAAAGACATGTATTTTTATTTTCTAATGCTATGTAGTGAAGAATGGTCCACAAATTAATATACAGATTTAATTTTTTAATCAGCAAAGGCTAAACAGGTTGGGACTCTGCTCACTGGAGTTTAGAAGAATGAGAGATCATCTGGTTCAAACATTCAGGATTCTTAAGGGGCTTGACAGGGTAAATGCTGACTGGATGTTTCCTCTTATGGGAGAGTCTAGCACCAAAGGACATATTCTCAGAATAAGAGGGTGCTCATTTAAGACCGATAGGAGGAGGAATTTCTTTTCTGAGAGTTGGAATTCCTTGCTGTGGAGGCAGAGTTCTTATCTGTATTTAAGGCTGAGATAGATTCTTGTTCAGCAGGGAAATCAAGGGTTACAGGGGAAGAGGCAGGAAAGTGGATGTGAGGAAACTCATCAGCTGTGATGCTATTCAATGGCGTAGCAGGCTCTAGGGGCTGAACAGGCTACTCCTGCTCCTATTTCTTATGGAGCATATCTATAAAAATAAAATCCCATGATTGACTTAACAGCTTGTATTTATATAACCCATTTAACACAATGAAACACGCCAAGGCCCTCACAGGAGTATCACAAAGGAAAATGTGGCACTAAACCATGTAGGGAAATACTTGTGATCAAATCAAAGAGGGTCTAAGGAGCATCTTAGAAGAGGAAACAACAGCTAAGAGATTTAGGAAAGGGACTGGGGTAGAAGCAAATTTAAGGCACAGCAATCAGTGCAGGTGCCTTAATGATCACTGATATTCAAGGGGCTAAAATTGGAGTGCAATCAGTCTCGAGATGTTCTTGATTAATGTGTGTGTAGTGTTTCTTCTAATAACTTGAATGCTTAAATTAACTGTGGCAAATTTTCTGTCGCATTTTATTTAATATGTTTACTTAATATATGTGTTACTAAGAAAATAACCTACTGCACTAAAGCATTTAAACAGATCTATTTTAAATAAATGTTATTGGAATCAGAGTTCAGGAAATTTTGTATGGTATCCCTGATGGTCAAGGTAATTTTTTGTAAATATGGTCGAATATGAAACAACACAATACAAATGCAACTGGCTTCCTGTCAAACAGGAGCTTTAATTCCCTGCCAAGAATTCCCACTTCCTTTCCACTCTTCCTGCCCAGTTGGCCTCCCTAGAATGCCCTTTCAAATCTGATTATGGAGGTTTATACTAATTCCTGCTTTATTTTGATCTTAGCTTTCTGAATTCAGCATATAAAATGCTTCTATAAATATTCTAGTATAAATAGGTTAACCTAATTAAAATCACTACACAACACCCTTTACTTTCATTATACCTTGTAAAGTTTGAGAGAAGATTTGTAGCTCGGGTGCTCGTTGTTGAGGTTCTGTTCACCGAGCTGGGAATTTGTGTTGCAGACGTTTTGTCCCCTGTCTAGGTGACATCCTCAGTGCTTGGGAGCCTCCTGTGAAGCATTTCTGTGATGTTTCCTCCGGCATTTATAGTGGTTTGTCTCTGCCGCTTCCGGTTGTCAGTTCCAGCTGTCCGTTGCAGTGGTCAGTATATTGGGTCCAGGTCGATGTGCTTATTGATTGAATCTGTGGATGAGTGCCATGCCTCAAGGAATTCCCTGGTTGTTCTCTGTTTGGCTTGTCCTACGATAATAGTGTTGTCCCAGTCGAATTCATGTTGCTTGTCATCTGCGTGTGGGGCTACTAAGGATAGCTGGTCGTGTCGTTTCGTGGCTAGTTGATGTTCATGGATGCGGATCATTAGCTGTCTTCCTGTTTGTCCTACATAGTGTTTTGTGCAGTCCTTGCATGGGATTTTGTACACTACATTGGTTTTGCTCATGCTGGGTATCGGGTCCTTCGTTCTGGTGAGTTGTTGTCTGAGAGTGGCTGTTGGTTTGTGTGCTGTGAGGAGTCCTAGTGGTCGCAGTAGTCTGGCTGTCAGTTTGGAAATGCTCTTGATGTATGGTAGTGTGGCTAGTCCTTTGGGTTGCGGCATGTCTTCATTCCGTTGTCTTTCCCTTGGGCATCTGTTGATGAAATTGCGCGGGTATCCGTTTTTGGCGAATACATTGTAGAGGTGGTGTTCTTCCTCTTTTTTGCAGTTCTGGTGTGCTGCAGTGTGTTGTGGCCCTTTTGAATAGTGTCTTGATGTAACTTCTTTTGTGTGTGTTGGGGTGGTTGCTTTCGTAGTTCAGGACTTGGTCTGTGTGTGTGGCTTTCCTGTATACCTTTGTGGTGAATTCTCCGTTAGGTGTTCTCTGTACCATCACGTCTAGGAATGGGAGTTGGTTGTCCTTTTCTTCCTCTCTAGTGAATCGGATTCCTGTGAGTGTGGCGTTGATGATCCGGTGTGTGTTCTCTATTTGTGTTTTTAATGATTGCAAAGGTGTCATCCACATATCTGACCCAGAGTTTGGGTTGAATTTGCGGTAAGACTGTTTGTTCTAATCTTTGCATTACTGCTTCTGCTATGAGTCCAGAGATAGGTGAGCACATGGGTGTGCCGTTGATTTGTTCATATATATTTGGTTGTTGAATGTGAAGTGTGTTGTGAGGCACAGGTCCAGTAGTTTGAGTATGCCATCTTTGTTGATAGGTTCACCATACTGTTGTCTGTTCTGTATGTTCAGCAGGTTGGCTATTGTTTCTCTGGCTAGGGTTTTGTCAATAGAGGTGAACAGTGCTGTTACATCGAATGAGACCATAGTTTCTTCCTTGTCTATGTGTATATTTCTGATGGTGTCCAAGAATTCCTGTGTTGACTGTATAGAGTGTCTGGATCCGCAGATCAGGTATTTCAGTTTCTGCTGTAGTTCTTTAGCCAGTTTGTGTGATGGTGCCCCTGGTAGTGATACCAAAGTATCCAGAACTGCAAAAAAGAGGAAGAACACCACCTCGACAATGTATTCGCCAAAAACGGAAAACCGTGCAATTTCATCAACAGATGCCTAAGGGAAAGACAACAGAACGAAGACATGCCGCAACCCAAAGGACTAGCCACACTACCATACATCAAGAGCAATTCCGAACTGACAGCCAGACTACTGCGACCACTAGGACTCCTAACAGCACACAAACCAACAGCCACTCTCAGACAACAACTCACCAGAACGAAGGACCCGATACCCAGCTTGAGCAAAACCAATGTAGTGTACAAAATCCCATGCAAGGACTGCACAAAACACTACGTAGGACAAACAGGAAGACAGCTAATGATCCGCATCCATGAACATCAACTAGCCACAAAACGACACGACCAGCTATCCTTAGTAGCCACACACGCAGATGACAAGCAACATGAATTCGACTGGGACAACACTATTATCGTAGGACAAGCCAAACAGAACAGCCAGGGAATTCCTTGAGGCATGGCACTCATCCACAGATTCAATCAATAAGCACATTGACCTGGATCCAATATACCGACCACTGCAACGGACAGCTGGAACTGACAACCGGAAGCGGCAGAGACAAACCACTATAAATGCCAGAGGAAACATCACAGAAATGCTTCACAGGAGGCTCCCAAGCACTGAGGATGTCACCTAGACAGGGGACAAAACGTCTGCAACACAAATTCCCAGCTCAGCGAACAGAATCACAACATCTTGTAAAGGTTTATAAAATCATGAGGGGCATAGAGGGAATAGCCAAGGGCTTTTCCCTGGGTTGGGAGGAATCCAAAACTAGAGGGCATAGGTTTAAGGTGAGAGGGGAAAGATTTAAAAGGGACCAAGGGGCAATGTTTTCCACACAGGATGGTGTATGCATGGAATCAGCTGCCAGAGGAAGTGGTTGAGGCTGGTACAATTACAACATTTAAAAAGTATCTGGATGTGTATATGAATAGGAAGTGTTTAAAGGGATATGGGCCAAATGCTGGCAAAGGGGACTAGATCAATTTAGGATGTCTGGTTTGCATGGATGAGTTGGACAAAAGAGTCTGTTTGCATGCCATACAGCTCTATGACTATTCAGTAAGTTCTAAAATATTTTGAAAGTTGGTGTATCCTGGATTTTCTTTTGTTTATGCCATTGAAAATTACTGGGGGTAAAAAAGCAGACTTTGAAATTCAAGAACTTTCAGGGATTGGTGGTAATCTCAAGAAAGTCAGGTTTATACATCAACCATTTACTTGTGTTGTCAACATATTCTTTAGTTCCAAGAATTATCTTTGCTATATATCTGTACTCTTTCAAAGGTGATGATATTCTTATTAAATGCCATTATTTGAGATATGACCATGCATACCAACCACCAGTGCCTTTTGAGGAAATGTTGAGGTTTCAATGATCTGTACAAGCTAAATTCATACCTCTGATCAGCAAATGTTGATGATACAAGGAGGAGCTTAAACTGATTGATTAATCAGAAATGGAATAAGGTAGAATGAAATTCAAAACCTACATGAAGATAGCTAGATCAGTTTCCCTTAGTGGAGATGTTAATGATGAAATACAGATTTAAAGTAGTTAGTAGAAGTATTATTAGGTACATGAGATAAAGCTTTTTTTTACCCAGAGGGTGGTGGCTGTCTGGAATTAGCTTGAGTCGAGTTGTGCTGGAAAAGCACAGCAGGTCAGGCAGCATCTGAGGAGCAGGAGAATCGATGTTTTGGGCAAAAGCCCTTCATCAGGATAAATGGGATGGGGGGAAGGTAGCTGAGAGTGTGATGGTGGAGGTAATGGTGATAGGTCAGAGAGGAGTGGATAGGTGGGAAGGAAGATGGACAGGTCATGAGGGCGGTGCCGCGTTGGAAGGTTGGATCTGGGATCAGGTGGGGAGAGGGGAAATGAGGAAACTGGTGAAATCCACATTGAACCTGTGTGGTTGGAGGGTCCCAAGGTGGAAGATGAGGCATTTTTCCTCCAGGTGTCGAGTGGTTAGGGTTTGGCAATGGAAGACACCCAGGACCTGCATGTCCTTGGCGGAGTGGGAGGGGGCATTGAAATGTTCAGCCACAGGGAGGTGGGGTTGGTTGGTGCAGGTATCCCAGAGATGTTCTCTGAAGCATTCTGCAAGTAGGCGTCCTGTCTCCCCAATATTAGAGTAGACCACATCAGGAGCAATGGATATAGTAAATGATGTGTGTAAGTGCAGGTAAAACTCTGATGGATGTGGAAGGCTCCTTTGGGGCCTTGGACGGAAGTGAGGGGGGAGGTGTGGGCGCAGATTTTGCAACTCTTGCGGTGGCAGTGGAAGGTGCTGAGAGGGGAGAGTGGGTTGGTGGGGGATGTTGACCTGACGGTCTGGAATTAGCTGCCTAGTTTCGTGTTTGAGATAAAAGCTCTCAAAATATTTAAATGAAACTTGGATCTTGGAAACACTGTAACCCACAATGTAACAGATCAGGTGCTGATAAGTGAGAATGGAATAAGCAGCTACCTTATTCCCAGGATCATAGAATTCCTCCAGTGCTGAAAGAGGCCATTTGGCCCATCAAGTCTGCACCAACCTCTGAAGAGCACCCCATCCAGATCCAGCGCCTCAACCTATCCCCGTAACTCCACACTTACCATGGCAAACCGCACATAGACTGCATATCCCTAAAAACTATGGGGCAATTTAGCTTGGCCAGTCGACTTAACCTGCACATCTTTGGACTGTGGGAGGAAACCGGAGCACTGGGTGGAAAGCCACACATACTGGAAGAATGTGCAAACTCCACACAGTCGCGCAAGAATGGAATCAAACCTAGTCCCTGGTGCTGTGAGGTAGCAATGCTAACCACTATACTCTATGTCCCCCTTCAGCCAATGCAAATATGATAGATTTAATGGAAAGTAGCAAATATATTCCCACTATTTAAGAAGAGATGGAGAATGGTTTTTAGTTAAATGTCAGTAGTGAGATAAATAATAGAATCTAAGTGCAATTAAGTTTCTTATCTACAGTAACCCCAGGATGTTGATCGTGGGAGAAATCAACAATGGTAAAGTTGTTGAATGTCAAGAGGAAATGATTAGACTCTGTCTTGATGGAAGTGGTTGTGCACTGTCATTTTTGTGGTATAAATATTGCTTGCCATTTATCAACTCCAGATTGGATGCTGTCCAGGTTTTCTGCATAGTGATACAGACTGCTTCACCATTTCAGGGGTTATGATCTGAACTGGACACTTCATACCGTTTGGAAAAAGTGAGAACTGCAAATGCTAGAGATCAGAATCAAAACATGGTGCTGGAAAAGTGCAGCTGTCCAGGCAATATCCGAGGATCAGGAGAGTTGACGTTTCGAGCATGAGCTCTTCAATAATGAATGGGGGGGGGGGGGTTGGGGAGAAGGCAGCTGGGAATGTAATAGGTGGTTGAAGGTGGGGTGTGATAGTGAAAGGTCGGAATGGAGGGTGGAGCGGATAGGTGGGCAGGTAGGACAGTTCAAGAGGGCAATGCTGAGTTGGAAGGTTGGATCTGGATAAGGTGGGGGGGGAGGAGAGATCAGGAAACTTGTGAAATTGATATTGATCCCATATGGTTGGAAGGTCCCAAGGAAGATGATGAAGTGGTGTTCTTCCAGACATCAGGTAGCTAGAATTTGGTGAAGGAGGCCCAGGACTTGCATGTCCTTGGCAGAGTGGGAGGGGGAGCTGAAGTGTTCAGCCACAGGGTGGTGAAGTTGATTGGTGCATGTGTCCCGGAGGTGTTCTCTAAAGCATTCTACAAGTTGGCGTCCTGTCTCCCCAATGTAGAGGAGACCACATCTAGTGCTATGGATATAGTAGATGAGATTAGATTAGAATAGATTCCCTACAGTGTGGAAACAGGCCAGTTAGCCCAACAACTCCAAACTGACCGTCCATAGAGTAACCCACCCAGACCCATTCTCCTACATTTACCCCTGACTAATGCACTGAAACTATGGGCAATTTAGCATAGTCAATTCACCTGACCTGCACATCTTTGGATTGTGGGAGGAAACTGGAGCACCTGGAAGAAACCCATGTAGACATGGGGATAATGTGCAAACTCCACACAGACAGTCGCTCAACATGGGAGTCGAACCCAGGTCCCTGGCACTGTGAGGCAGCAGTGCTAACCACTGAGCCATCGTGCTGCCCTGAGCTACCGTGAGGCATTTGGAGGTGCGCGAAAATCTGCTGGATGTGGAATGGTCCTTTGGTGCCTTGGATGGAGGTGAGAGTGTGATGTGGGTACAGGTTTTACAGCTTTTGTGGTGGCAAGGGAAGGTGCTGGGATGGAGGGTGGGTTGGTGGGGGGCATGAATCTAACGAGGGAATTGCAGAGGGAATGGTCTCTGCTGAATGCAGATGGGGTGGGGAGGAAAATATATCTCTGCTGACGGGATCTGATTGTAGGTGGTGGAAATGGCAAAGGATGATGTATTGTAACCAGTGGTTGGTGAGGTGGAAGGTGAGGACTAGGGGGTTCTGTCCTTGATGCAATTGGAGAAGTGGGGTTCAAGGGTGGAGGTATGGGAAGTGGAGGAGATGCGCTTGAGGGCATTGTTGACCATGTGGGAGGGGAAATTGTGATCCTTGAAGTAGGAGGCCATCTGCGATGTTTTGGAGTGGAATTGGACCTCTTGGGAGCAGATGCAACACAGGCAGAGGAATTGGTAGTAAGAGATAGCATTTTATAGGAGGCAGGGTAGGAGGACGTGTAGTCCAGGTAGCTGTGGGAGTTGGTGGGTTTGAAGTCGATGCCCATGTTGAGTCGGTCACTGGAAATGAAAATGAGATTGTCAGGTTAAGGAACATGAGGAAGGTGTCTGAGATGGTCCAGGTGAATTTGAGATCAGGTGGAAGGTGTTCATGAAGTTGATGAACTGTTCAACCTCCTCGTGGGAGCACGAGGTGGCACCGATACAGTTATCAATGTAGTGGAGGAAAACGTAGGGAATGGTGCCGGTGTAATTGCAGTAGATGGACTGTTCCACGTACCCGACGAAGAGGCAGGCATAGCTGAGGCTCATGTGGGTGTCTATGGCTACCCCTTTGGTCTGAAGGAAGTGGGAGGATTTGAAGGAGAAATTGTTGACGGTGAAGACCAGTTCAGCCCAATGAAATGAGTGTCTCAGTGAAAGGGTACTTGTTGGGTCAGTGAGAGAGGACAAAATGGAGGGCTTGGAGGCCTTCATTATGGTGTATGGATGTGTACAGGGACTGGATGTCCATGGTGAAGAGGAGGCATTGGGTATCAGGGAACCAAAAGTCATGGAGGAGGTGGAGGGCATGGGTGCTGTCCCAATTGTATGTTGGGAGATCCTGGACCAAGGGGGGCAGGATGGTGTCAAGGTATGTGGAGGTTAGGTTGGTGGGGCAGGAGCAGGCGGAGATGATGGGTCAATTGGGGCAGCCAGGTTTATGAATTTTGGGTATGTGGTAGAACTGGGCGGTGCAGGGTTCCAGGACGGAGGTTGGAAGCTATGGATGGGAGATCTCCTGAGGTGATAAGGTTTTAGATGGTCTGGGAAATAGTTTGGTGATAGGAGGTGAGGTCATGGTCGAGGAGGCAGTAGGAAGAGTTGTCTGGAGTTGGCGCCCTGGCTTCAGCAGCATACAGATTGGTGGAAATCGACATTGATCCCACGTGGTTGGAAGGTCCCAAATGGAAGATGAGGTGTTCTTCCCCCAGGCTTTGAAATCAACTTGATCCCACTCAGCACTGCCCTCTTGAACTGTCCTACCTGTCCATGTCACTTCCTACCTATCCACTCTCACCTATCACCATCACCATCACCCTCTACCTTCATCAACCTGTTGCATTCCTAGCTACCTTCCCCCAGCCCCACCCCCTCTCCCATTTATCTCTCAGCCCCCTTGGACTCCTCCTCATCCCTGATGAAGAGCTCATGCTCAATGTCGACTCTCCTCCTCTTCGGATGCTGCCTGACCAGCTGTGCTTTTCTAGAACCACACTATACACTGTTCAATGAGTACTCTTATTTCTGACCTTCATGGTGGAAGGTGGAACATTGTAAAGTAGTTGAAAATGGTTGAGCGTTACACTGAGAAGCCCACCAGCTATTTCGTGGTCAGAAGAATTTGTCTGATGATTTCTTTGACTTCATGATGCCACACTTTAAATTCCAGAGGCAGAATATGACAGTTTTTTTGTCCATGTATGAACAAAGGCTGTTTGAGGGGCAGAATTTGACTTTTTGGTTCAGGGTTTTTTCAGACGACTTAGCTCTGAAATCAGAATCAAGTAAGCTCCTGATCCTTGGTGGCACAGTGGCTCAGTGGTTCGCATTGTTGCCTCACATCACCAGAGCCCCAGGTTTGATTCCAGCCTTGGGCGACTGTCTGTGTGAAATTGCACATTCTCCCCGTGTCTGCGTGGGTTTTCTCCGGGTTGTCCGGTTTTCTCCCACAATCCAAAGATGCAGATCAGGTGAATTGGCCATGCTAAATTGCCGATAGTGTTAGGTGCATTAGTCAGATGGAGATGGGTCTGGGTGGGTTACTCTATAGAGGGTCGGTGTGGACTGGTTAGGCCGACGAGCCTGTTTCCACACTGTAGGGAATCTAATCTAAACTACGCAGTCAGTCAATGTGGCTCATCAGTAGCCAGAAGGTATGCTTGACATTCAATTACAAATGATGGTCAAGTTCTTGAAGATGAAGGGCCAAGAGGAGGTTCACCAGTACAGCAGGAACTGCAACCTGCCATTGCTGTTAAGGAAGAGCAGCATTCTCTCCATCTTGGGGGCACTCCTTCAGGATTTTTAAAAAACTGATTTTGAAAAGGCTATACCTTACCATCTTTCTGGAAGTGCAGCCCCTCAAAGGGTGGTCTCAGGTTGCAGTTGTGACCAGGTGAGGGATGGGTCTTGAAATCTGCCAGGATGATGGACCCTAGGTCATCAATAATAGTTACCTCCAGGCAGCTGTGATGTTCTTGACATCATCCCGTAGATTAACTGGAAGGTACCTGCTGCATACATCACTTACAGCACTGTGAAAGTTTCAAAAATAGCTAACAGCTGCCAAACTACCATTATGAACAAGTAGACCTGCAGCCCTACTGGTGACTACTTTTCATGATGGGATGAAAGGATTTGAAATTATTCTAAACCACAGTTATCTCTGGACCTGCCTCTACTGCCATGTGAAAATCTGGCCCAAGGTTTTGAGAATATTTCCTGATAATTCTGTTCTCTGATACTGGGAATCAACAGTATGGTTCCTCTCTGAATTGCCTTCAGAACTTGAGAGTCTCCAGTCTGTTTTTTTTGGCAGGAATTGGACATTGGTTACCTTTTAGACAACACTTTCATGACAATGTTGTTTGTGCAGCTTTGACTTCATAGCTAAGTACTCTCTCTTCTGTACATTGATTGCTGTTTTACAGTGTTTGGACATATCAAGGTTCCTAAAATAAAGGCCTCTTTTCAAGTTCATCCTTAGTTATCTTGAAGCCATTTATAGGAGACATGTAATTCATTTTGTCTTTCTATGTGTAGCCTTATATTCGTTAGTGGAATGTGAGCAGTACTGGAAAGGCCAGCATTTATTGTATTTGTTTGTGTTAAATTTAATGCCAATATTCTATCCATTTACATACATCCAATTCATTCTGTTGTTCATGAGCAGCCTTCATTACTCTACCAATCTGGTATAAACTATATAGGAGGGACTGGACTAGACTACCTAGTTTAAAATGTTTAAGGGATGGTTGTGAAACAGATGGAGTTGCTAATGCAGTGCAAAATTTGATCTGTCACCCATATAGATGTACTGCTGCTGCTTTTGCTTTCATGAAAGTCAGTAACCACATCACAGAATTGCAATAATACAGGACAACTGTGAAATCAAAGCTTCAGCACACTGCAGTTAATTGTGGCAGAATCGAAATTCTTGGGATTTATACAATTCAAACTATGAACACCTTCATGGTGAGAAACAGAACTAAACTAATGGAACGGCAGCGTTTGAGCTAAATTGGCCCAGATGAAAAGGAGTTTCCTTGAAGCTGCTGGCAAACCAATAATGTCATTTGTGGGCCAAGTAAAACAGCCACATAAATTGTATCAATGGGTATCCCTAAAATGTAGAGCATAGGAAGGAATTTGTCACTAGTGTTTGTTCAGCTGGATAATCTGCACATAACTATGCCGGAGGAAAGCTTTGTACATGAAAAAGTAATTGAGATTAATTACACTGAAATTAGTGGAGAAAGACCAGCCATATGGCTCAATTGATCCATGTTAGTGTTTAAGTCCTAATCTATTCCATCTAACCCTATCATCATAATTTTTTTTTGAGTGCTCAAAAATGTGTTGCTGGAAAAGCGCAGCAGGTTAGGCAGCATCCAAAGAGCAGGAGAATCTGAACCTGAAGAAGGGCTTATGCCCGAAATGTCGATTCTCCTGCTCCTTGGATGCTGCCTGACCTGCTGCGCTTTTCCAGCAACACATTTGAGCTCTGATTCTCCAGCATCTGCAGTCCTCACTTTCTCCTTTTTTTTTGAGTATCTAGGTTTCCTTAAAAATGTGTGCTATTTGCAGGGCAACCAAAACTGTACACAGTACTCCAAAAATGGCCTTACTGATGTCTTGTACAGCTCGAACATGACGTCCCAACTCCTATACTCAATGATCTAAGTGTGATCAACCGTGCTTTCCAGCAGTACATTACATTGGAAGACTTCCCAGTGTATGCTTAGTTTGGGGTGAAGGATTAGCTGGAACGAATCTAGAAAAATTCTAGCCCGCTGTGATAGGTCTATCATTGTAGGTCCCTTAAATTAGGTAAGATGCTGAGATAATCAACAGCATCTTGTGGAATTTCTGATCTAACTCATGTTGGATTTTTGATTACCACAGATTACATTTTCAACCTCATCTCCCCTCACGGGATACGTCACCTTAAAGCCAAACTGACCCCAATAAGACCCAGTTTACATCAATTTTTTTGCTCACATTGCAGAAAATGTACTTGTACAGATTAGAAAGGGCTGAAGGATAAGATAAAATCACCATATGCTAATGTCAAAGGCTTGAGGGTTAGTTTTTTGAAGAAAAGGTAGCAATATTAATAATGTTAGTTGCATTTTTAAATGATTCATAACCAGATGGCTGGTGCAAAATACAGAAAAAAGCATAACATTTTGTAAAAAGGGACTTATTAAGCATAGTAGAGAAGTATTATTATTGGTTACAAATTTAATAACCATTCTCCAATGGCACTAACAATTGAGGAGGGTATAAATAATTGCATGGTAGCACAGAACATTGCTAAAAGGAGACACAAAGTCCAAGCTTTTCAACTTGCACTCATCAGAACTAGGATGCAAAGAGCAGATTTAAAAAGAGACACACCAATTTATGTAGCATGGGGATGTGTTGCCTGGTCGTGCCAAGACTGGCAGCAGGACAGTAAACGGTCAATCTTGGTTCTATCTGTCTCGCATCTCATTTTAGCAATGTTTAATGGAGGAGAACAAGACAGCAACAATTTTTCTAGAAATTAATAAGGACAAATAAGTCATAATTGGTAATTGCTAGCTGATGGCAAACAAATACATAACAAGTTACTTAGACAAATAAGATAGCTGCAGGGACTTGCAATGGAATCGTTAGGGATTTCAAAATCTCAGAGCTAAACTAAACATATCTAGGACACCTAAGAGAGTGAATGGAAAGCATAAGCAATTTCATATTGGGAATAACAAAGCATGTGAGGCTAATGAGTTACATGCAACATTTATAAAATTCAGGAATCTTTAATCTAAATGGAGATTATTTGTTTATTTTCTAAGATTAATTGCACAAATAGATTTTTTTGGCATTGCTAAGGCTAGGAACATTATATGAGAGTGTGGGTTTGCAATTACAAATTTCAGAAATGCTAAGATAAATCAGATGTAAACTGAAACTTGAGAGGCAAAAGTGGACATTCTGCCACTGGAAAATGCGCTGGAGTAGTAGTAATGGGGAACAAAGAAATGGCGGAGGAACTGAACAAGTACTTCGTCTCAGTCTTCATGGTGAAAGACGTGAGTGACGTCCCAAAAATTGTGTGGGGGGGCGGGGGGGTGAGGAGAAGGTGCTAGAAAAACTGAAAGGCAGATAAATCACCTGAACCAGATGCAGGTATATCCCAGAGTTATGAAGGACATAGCCGAAGAGATAGTGGAGGCATTAGTGGTGATCTTTCAGGAATCACTGATGTCAGGGAGGGTCCCAGAGGGCTGGAAAATCACTGTTTAAGAGGGGAGTTAGGCAAAAGACAGGATATTATGGCTGATTAGCCTATCCTCGGTTGGTGGTAAGATTTTGGAGTGTGAAGGATGAGATTTCTGAAAACTTTGAAGTGCATGGTTAAATAGGGCAAAGTCAGCATTGTTTCATCGGGGGAGGTCATGCCTGACAAATCTGTTGGAATTTTTTGAGGTAACAAGCAGATCAGACCAAGGAGAGCCAATGAAAGTTTTCCATCTGGTCTTCCAAAAGGCCTTTGACAAGGTGCTGTACAGGAGACTGCTGAATAAGAGCCCATGATGTTCGAAGCAAGCTCCTAGCATGAATAGAAGATTGGCTGTCTGGAAGAAAGCAGAGAGTCAAAGTAAAAGGAGCCTACTTAGGATGACAGCCAGTGACTAGTGGAGATCCACTAAGGTCAGTGTTGGGATTACAATATTTCACTCTATATATTAATAATCCAGATGAAGGAACTGAGGGTATTCTGGCTAAGTTTGTAGATGTCATATACATGGACTTTAGTAAGGCTTTTGATAAGGTTCCCCATGGTAAACTAATGGAGAGAAAGTGAAACATGGTTTGCAGGGTGTTCTAGCTGGGCTGGGTGGATAAAGAACTGGTTGAGCAACAGGAAACAGTAGTATTTGAAGGGAGTGTTTCAAAATGGAGAAAGGTGTTCCACAGGGATCAGTGCTGGGGCCACTGTTGTTTGTAATAAACATAAATGATCTGGAAGAAGGCATTGGTGGTCTGATCAGTAAGTTTGCAAATGATACGAAGATTGGTGGAGTAGCAGAAAGTGTAGGGGACTGTCAAAGAATACAGGAGAATATAGACTGGAGAGTTGGGTAGAGAGGTGGCAAATGGAGTTCAGTCCGGGCAAATGTGAGGTGATGCATTTTGGAAGGTCTAATTCTAGAGCGAACTATACTGTAAATGGAAGAGCCTTGGGAAAAGTTAATGAACAGAGAGATCTGGGAGTTCAAGTCCATTGTACCCTAAAGATGGCTGCACAGGTGGATACAGTGGTCAGGAAGACATATGTAATGCTTCCCTTCATCAGACGGGTTATTGAGTATAAGAGCTGGCAGGTCATGTTAAAATTGTACAAGACTTTGGTTTGGCTGCATTTAGAATGCTGTATACAGTTCTGGTCGCTACATTACCAAAAGGTTGTTGATGCTTTGGAGAGAGTAGAGAGGAGGCTTACGAGGATGTTGCCTAGTATGGAAGGTGCTAGCTATGAAGAGACGTTGAGTAGGATAGGATTGTTTTCATTAGAAAAAAGGAGATTGAAGGGGGACCTGATTGAGGTCTACAAAATCATGAAGGGTATAGACAGGGTGGATAGAGATACGCTTTTTCCCAGGGTAAGGGATTCAATAACGAGAGGTCAGGCATTCAAGGTGAGGGGTGAAACGTTTAAAGGGGATACACGTGGAAGAAGATGGTAGCTGTCTGAAACGTGTTGCCAGCAGGAGGTAGTAGAGGCAGGCATGGTAGATTCATTTAAGGTGCATCTGGACAGATGCATGAGTGAGTGGGAGCAGAGGGATACAGATCCTTAGGAATTGAGCAATAGGTTTTTACAGTGGATTTGGATCGCATAGGCTTGGAGGGCCGAAGGGCCTGTTCATGGGCTGTTAACTTTCTTTGTTCTTTATGATACAAATATGAAGGAAAGTTAGTATGGAGGAGGCAGGGAGGCTGCTGAAGGATTTAGACAGGTTAGGAGTGGGCAAAAAAAGTGGCAGATGGAATTAAATGTGGGAAAGTGTGAGGTCATGCACTTGGGTGGGAAGAGTATAAGCATAAAACTATTTTCTAAATGGAAAGAACATTCAGAAATCTGAAGTGCAAAGGAACTTGAGAGTCCTAGTCCAGGATTCTCTTCAGGTTAACTTGCAGGTTGAGTCAGTGGTTAGGAATGTTGGCATTTATTTTGAGAGGACTAGAATATAAAAGCAGGGATGTACTTCTGAGACTTCATAAGGCTCTGGTCAAACCACATTTAGATTATTGAGAGCAATTTTGGGCCCCATATCTCAGGAAGAATGTACGGTCTTGGAGGTTCACAAGGATGATCCAGGAATGAAAGGCTTAACATATGAGGAACTTTTGAGGATTCTAGGTCTATACTCGGAGTTTAGAAGGATGGGGGGGGGGGACCTAATTGAAACTTAGAATGCTGAAAGGTCTGGATACAGTGGACATTGAGAGGATGTTTCCATTAGCAGGAGAGACTAGGACCTGAGGGCACAGTCTTAGAGTAAAGAGAAGACCCTTAGAACGAACGAGGAGAAACTTTTTCAGCCAGAGAGTGGTGAATACATGGAATTCATTGCTACAGAAGCTGTGGAGGCTAGGTCATTGAGTATATTTAAGACAGAATTATATACGTTCTTGATTATTAAGGGAATCAAAAGTTACAGGGAGAACGGGATTGAGAAACCTATCGGCCATGATTGAATGGTAGAGCAGACTCAATGGACTGAAAAGCTTAATTTCTGCTCCTATGTCTCATAGCATTATACTAGTAATTTTAAAAATTTAGAAGGATGTTTTAAAAGCTCAAAAGACAATTGATATATTTGGTAATAAAGTACTATTCCTATTACAAAGTGTAAAATGACTTGCCCCTTGACAAACATCAGTTCAAGGAATCAAATTATCCCTGGGCTAACTTTTAAAAATTCAATTTTTGTACTATGAAAATGCAAAATCTATTGTGGCACCAATTAGAAACTACCTGATTGTAGCACTACTTTACAATAATGACTGCACTTTATAACCATCTTCATTGGCTGTAAATTGGGTACTTTGGTGTGAGCTGAGGTCATCAAAGGTGTCAAATAAATGCAGAACTTTCTTGCTTGGACTTTTGGCTCAAATGTTTGGATTAAGACATGGGCCAGAATTTTGAAACTGGGTCAGTAATCTGGGTCCCAGCCCCATACTTTCACAATGTTATTTCAAAGTATTATTGTGTACCTCTGGAGGAAGTGGAATTTGAACCCAGGTCTCCCAGTCCGGGATTGGGCTGCCTCAAGAAGACCTGTGATGTTTTTGCCCAGAAAAAATAACCACAACAAACAATCAAGAAAACCAAAAATCAAAAAAGTCTATTTGAAACAAGGGGGAGACACAAAAAAGAAAACTCTCCTCCTCAGTAGGAAACCCAGCAGTAATAACACACTGACTGTGTTGCTGCAACATTGGTAGAGATCTTATATGCCAGAAGGCATCCCAATGACAGTGAGGAAAAAGAAAATTTATTGAAAATATTATTTCACTCCAATGTTATCTTTTTTTATGTTTCCATATTGTTCAATGATAGAAGTTTCTACTGATATTTAATAAAATATGTGACAATAGACTAAGACTTGATGATGAAGAGGTCAATATTGTTAAATGGTCATGAAACTTATGCATACAAGACCATTAAGACTAGCATTAATACTGAAAATGGTAAATTAGAATCAGGAGATTATAATCTCATTAGTTTAACTTTGATTATAAGCAAGTTGCTAGAAGGCATCATTAAGAATCTCAATCTAACCAGCACAGAGGTCAGTCCCCTCCCTAACACAAAATGGAGAGTCTTTCACCTCTGATCCAGCTCCCTCAGAGTGAACAGAATTCTGATACTCCTGTTTTTTTTTTCTTTTCCTGATTATTTTTCAGATTTATTATTTTTCCGATTTATTATTTTTCCTTTTTTTTTTAATCACCATACTACCACCTAACAGTGGTGAAAGACTCTCCATTTTGTGTTAGGGGTCATCTAACATTGGGTTGAATGCCCTACTTCGATTCTACATACATGACCATTCGGCTCTGTTCTTAGCCCTTAATTCTGTGGAGATGCCTGCTCTCCTCAACAAGGCAATGGTAGTTCCCAACATAGCTGTTGACTGCTTTAGCTACTATAATTGGACAACTTTCCTCCAAACCTATTTGGCCACTTAAGATTAAACTAACATCACGGGCATTAAATAAGCACTACCGCCTAACAGTTTAATCTTAAGTGGCCGAATAGATTTGGAGGAAAGTTGTCCAAATATAGTAGCTAAAGCAGTCAACAGCTATGTTGGGAACTACCATTGCCTTTTTGAGGAGAGTAGGCATCTCCACAGAATTAGAGGCTAAGAACAGAGCCGAATGGTCATGTATATAGAATCGAAGTAGGGCATTCAACCCAATGTTAGATGACCCCTCAAATTTCATAAGTCACTTGGGAGAAAACTAACTACTTCTTGCTCTGTGATGACTGTAACAGTTGTGCAATAATGTGCAGCAAAGTGGTTGCCTTGTTCAGAAAAAAGGATTTAAAATCTTATTCCATTTCATGCAAGCTTCTTAAGGAGTCTGAATCGCTGTTAATGGCAGCAAGCAGGTTTCTCACTCCTCCACCATTCAAACGCTTTGAAAATTGTGAACTCTAGGAGATGGCATGAACTAGTGCTTGTCCTCTGAACTTAATTTCAAATTGTGTCTGCACCTGTTCGTGCCTGATTGAAAATCCAGCCCGTGAACATGCAGCCATCTAACGTAAGGGCAAAGGAACTATTGTGGATTTATGGTCCACTGTCATGTGCTGCAACTCTGCTGATTCCTGTGGATGTGTATCTGAGAATGAACCAACATTTTCGAAAGAGGAGTCACAAATTTGGGAAAAATACTCTTGGGTGCACATAGCTCTCAGGAATAGTTTTTTTCACTGTAATAACTTAACTACGATACTTTTTATAAACTTTAATTCTGCTCCTGTTAACATCATTACCCTTTTTCTATTGTAATTTTGTTTTAAAAGTAGTTTTAATTCTTGTTTTGTACTAGTAGATTGCAAAAGCAACAATATATACAAAGTTTGATAATACTTTATAATGTAAGAATTCTGAAACAAAAATTTCAATACTTTTCCTCAAGGTGTAAAGATGACTTTGAAGACCACAATGTCGCAAAGCAGTTGGACATAGGTAAGCATCCATGATCTCCCTCTCTCTACTGTGTTGCATTGCCAATCTTGTTATTGTGGATATAGAAAATATGGAAGCCACATTGTATCCATTCATGGAAGCTTAGAAAATTGGGGAACCAACTTCCTTTTATTATTGTTGCTGCAACATTGGTAGAGATCTTATATGCCAGAAGGCATCACAATGACAGTGAGGAAAAAGAAAATTTATTGAACATATTATTTCACTCCAATTTTATCCTATTGTTCAATGGCAGAAGTTTCTACTAACATTTAATGAAATATGTGACAATAGACTAACATCTGATGAAGAGGTCAATATTGTTAAATAGTCATGTAACCTGTGCATACAAGACCATTAAGACTAGCATTAATACTGAAAAATGATAAATTAGAATCAGGATATTATAATCTCATTAGTTTAACTTTGATTTTCAGCAAGTTGCTAGAAGGCATAATTAGATAATCTCAACACGAGCTTTGGAATACATCCTGTCCTAGTGACTTGGGTGAATTATTTGATACTGAAAATGTGTTGCTGGAAAAGCGCAGCAGGTCAGGCAGCATCCAGGGAACAGGAGAATCGACGTTTCGGGCATAAGCCCTTCTTCAGGAAGGGCTTATGCCCGAAACGTCGATTCTCCTGTTCCCTGGATGCTGCCTGACCTGCTGCGCTTTTCTAGCAACACATTTTCAGCTCTGATCACCAGCATCTGCAGTCCTCACTTTCTCCTGAATTATTTGATATCGTTATTTTGATGCTGGATGCAAGCAACCCAATTAGCACTCCATACTTGTATTTTAAAACCACTTCCTTTTGATATACTTGTAAGAAAGAGCCTTGCAGAAGTCACTGCAACATCACTGAAGGTGGTCATAATTTCCAAGGCAGACTATAGAGTACTGACGCTATGTGAGATGCCTTGACAAAAGCTGGAAACAAACTCCTCCATACTTTCAGCCATGGCCTGCAAATACCTAATGTAATTGCATGCGTGGAGCAAATAGATTTTATTTTACTAACTAACTTAAGTCCATATTTTATTCCTCCTTAGAAGAGCTGCAATAAGACCCTTCCTTCTGAAGAGTTGTCTCCTGCACTGTCCCTCCCATGAGTGCTAACCTCTGTATTTGTTAGTGAGAGTAATACATGCTGCGATAGTATCTCCTCAATTTTCTTCTCATATCTTCTGCAATTTTATGTCTGTTGTAAATGACCAAGAAGAAATTGAAAAAAGACAGGGGTTGGCTTTGAGAAATGTACATTGGAGGATTGTAAACATTGAGTGAAAGTGAGGACTGCAGATGCTGGAGATCAGAGTCAAGAGTGTGTTGCTGGGAAAGCACAGCAGGTCAGGCAGTATCTGAAGAGCAGGAGAATCAACAACTTGGGCATAAGCCCGTCATCAGGAATTGGCCTGAAACGTTGATTTTCCTGCTCCTCGGATGCTGCCTGACCTGCAGTGCTTTCCCAGCAACACACTCCTCTCGACTCGGATTGTAAACGTTGAAATGCAACTTGATGTTTTTCTCAAGTTCTTAAATGAGTGCAGCAAAATCTCAAAAGCAGGCAGAACCTCAAATTTTGTGTCCTATTTTGACAGCTCTGGCAAGGTTGCTGATTTGCAGCAGTTGCTACTCCAATTTGAAGAGATTCATGATTTTGATTTGTCATTTCTCAGTCTTACTACTGTCTTTTATGCTTGGTGCTAACTTGTTCTGTAGAAAGAAGTGTGAGAGTGTTAGTGCATGTCTCATAGAACATAGTTGTAATGCTTTTGTTGTAAAGATGTTGAATGTAATTGGATTCAGGAGGGGTAATGCAGAATGGAAAGCTATGTCTTAAGTTTGATGCGTGGAAGGAAACATGAGAAAAAAGGGAAAGTGGGAATACTGGATACTGTGAATGAAGCATGGAAACATGTTTTCACATGAGCAGTGGTATGGTATGGACTTCTTTTCGGTGATAAAGGATGTGATGGTGGTGTGAACTGTTATGCTGAGAAAGATGGAGATATAAAGAATATTTATCATTGTCACTATTCTGAGGTCACCTGAGGTGCTTTTTTCACTCTATACTGATTATGGGAGTGATACTCTTTGAAGTCATGTTCTTGTCTGATGCATTTGATGTTTGTAACTTTATTGAGTTGGTTCGAAAAGAATTACTCCTCATGACCTCTCATTTTGGAGTGGGACATTGAAGGCAATTTCACAGTACTAGGAATGGTATAATCTGAGTCACTTTCTTTCTCTGCCATTTCACTGCAAAATGAGTCAGAAAGAAGTATAATCTTGCTTTGGGATGGACATCCCACTTTAAGTAGCCTCTGGTTGATGTCTTGGAAGTTCTGCTGACAAAGTATACAAGGTTTATTAGCAAATCGGGTAGGAAACTTGCATGATTGTAAGGCAGCCCAAGAGGTACATTATCCTATGTCTGTTTCCTAGTGCAGAAAGTGCGTTTTAATTTTAGCAGTTAGAGTTAAATATCTCCAGACACTAAGGGCTGAATTTTCCCCTCATTGAAGTGACATGATCAATGGCGAAAAGTTGAGAAAATATGGTAAGAATTTTGACATCAAGAAAAATATTCCCAATTTTTCCCATAAACTTTAAAGTGATTCAGAATGTCCCTACAGAGCAGTGATTACCTTATGCTATGTATTTACATCTCATTAAACTCCCAACCTACTCGTTGCTACCTATGCTACTCATAATTCTCTCCTTTTCCAAGAAACGGGACATAAATTCCTGACACCGAAATCAGAGCAGAGATGCCTGGCAAACTATTCCCTAAACTGGGCCTGCAGGGGCCAACCGGACCTCCCAGTTGCTGCCCATTTTAATTCCCCTTCCCACTCCCATTTTGACATGACCTCCGCCATTGCCACAAACTGCAAATTGGAGAAACAACACCTCATCTTCTGCCTGGGCAGCTGACAGGCCGGAGGACTCAACATTAGGTTGTCCAATTTCGAATAACCTCCCTTCCCATCGACCTCTGGATCCATTCTTCCCATTGACCAACCAGGTTGTACCCTCTACCTGTCTTCACCTATCCTCATTTCACCTGCCCTTGCCACCCCATTAAGCTACAGCTCCCCTGCCATCCCCCCCAGTTCTAAAGAAGGTTTACACCCGAAACGTCGACTTCTGCACCTCCTCATGTTACCTGGCTTGCTGTGTACTTCCAGCCTCCTGCTTTGTCTACCTTGGATTTCAGCATTTGCAGTTTTTTTTGTCTCAAATGGTGTTTTTCTGTTGTAAGCTGTACTGAGACTTGTATTAATGCCCCATGAGAGGAGTACAGGTGGTAATCTATTCTAATCTTTTATTTCTTGATTGTATGCAAATAACATTAACATTTAAGTAATTTAAAGGTGATGCTGTCTAAAATAAACCATTATAAAACATGAATTTTCTGAAATAAGACTTCTTTCTGCCTTGAAGCAATTTCATGTTATTACTCTTAATACATGTTATTTGTTTTTTATTCTGCATTATACTTTATTCTGTTTGTATTGGCAGCAGGTGCTAGTTGACACCAACAACTCAGCACAGCAAATGTCATCCTGCAGACAGACACCAACACATGGGTTATTTATAATACAATTATTAAACATAAATAATGTAGTTGATTACTGTAAAATTGAATTCATTATATACTGGTAATATTGTGATGTTTCATTTATTTCACTTTGATTTTCTGCAGCAAAGATGTCCACATCTGATACTTCAAAGAATGTTGTAATTTTAATAAAATAATTACCATAAGTGAATAAGTTGTAAAACAGTATCCTTTAAAAGTGCAGAATAATTATATTACAGAAAGAAACTACTGGAGAAACTCAGCAGGTCTGTCACATCAGTGGAGAGAAAACAGGGTGAACTAATGAAGGGTCACTGGACTCAAAGTTAACTGTTCTCTCCGCAGACCTGCTGCGTTTCTCCAGCATTTTCTGATTTTGTTTCAGATTTCCATTATCCGCAAGTTCTTTGTTTTTCACACTACATTCGTTATTTACTTCATAGCGGTTGATTGGGTGATTTGAAGGCATCCCTGCTAGATACTACAACAACTTTCATTTACTTTGTGTCTTTAATGTCCCGTGGCCCTTGGGAGGTGCAAGCAAATTGTTATTTATGGTATGCTGCCTCTTGACTTTCTAAACACAGTGTGCGTGATTACACAACTGTACTAAGTCAACTTTGGCCTTTCTTCTCAGCGTGTCAACACAGTTCACTTAAGGTGGTCATGTCCGAATCGTTGGTGACGAAGGAAAACAAGACGGGAATGGGTGGGGAGTACATTTGCTGTCAGCTCTGGCCATGGGTAAGACCATGTGAAGTCTCTCGATCTTGTCTACCTTATCCCCTTTTCTGGCTCCACTAACCACGGCCTCCCGCGACTCCCCCCTCAAACCGTCGCCTCTGCCTCAAAAAAAACAAGGGGCTCGTTCTGGCTGGACCGCTCCACACCGCCGCATCCTTCCGCAACACGGAAAAGTAGAGCCCGGCGAAACGATGACACGCAGAGCGACTGGGGGCGGGGTGAGAGGAACAGCCCAACAATCGACGCGTTGTGGCATGCAGAAACGGCAACCGGGAAGGAAGAAGAGGTGGGGGGGGGGAAGGAAAATGTTTATTTTTAACATATTAAAAAAAGCCTAGGAATCGAATGATGGGGAGGATCCCGTACCTGAGAAGCCGAGTGTTTGTTGTGAGGAGAGACCGTTGCGCGGAGGGATACACGGCAGAGATGCTCCCTTCCTGTTAAGGTCTCCCTAACGGGGAGTCGCCGTGATCCGGAGCAAAATGTCGGAGCCGGAGCAGCACTGCACCGCCAACGACTCGACCTTCTATCGGCTTTTATGACCCGCGGTTAAGCCGCTGTTTACATGTATCCATTAATTGCTTCTGTGAAGTTAACTTATTAAAGTTTTTCTTTCTTCGATGGAAAGATGGATGTTACTTCTTCTTCTTAGTGCCTACAGAAAAGGTAAAGAGTTTTTTTTTACTCCTTCACACCCCCCCCCGCCCGAGCTTTTTACGGGGAGCAGCTGTCAAAGACAACCGAACGTACTGGCTGTAGAGCCCTTTTAGCCACGCCCACCTAAACTGCCGATTGGTGGTTGGCAGATCCTGCATCCGAAGGCGCCACCGTGATTGGCCGGGAGCCCTATCAATCATTGTTGGCCGCGGTGGGGTGGGAGGAAAGCCTGTCAGGTTAGGTTGAGGAGCGAGTCCTTTTGCTGTGCTGTGACGCGAGGCTGCTTTAACCCGCTGTCATTAGTATCTCGGCACCAACGCTGCACTGAATAAATGTCACACCGGGGAGAATTTGCGGTTGAGGCGAACGACTGGGCTTGACCCGGCTCGCTTCCGCAGCCGGAGCAGCCTTCGCCGACACACGATGACAAGTGTAATCGCCATGTTTTCCCGAAGTGTCAGTGCCGAGAGACTGTGGGTGTGTTGTGCTGCCCTGACAGGAGTCTGATGGAGAAAGGGACCAGGCTTTTGGAGCGTCCACCGTAGGCATTTTTAAAAATCATCTCGGCTTCACGTTCTGTGAAATACGCCCAGTCCGATCACGCAGCTTACTTTCGACTCTCAGGGAACCAGGTGCTATAAACAGCTGCTCCCCTTATATTTTCTATAATCAGGAACGTTTTGACAGTCCCTTCTCCCCTCCGAAAAAAACACCGTTTTAGGTTTGTGGTTTACTTTAGAATTAGCACTAAAACATCACTCTCTTGTAGTTGCTATTTGTTTCCATTGAGTACATATAATTGCGCAATAAGCGCATACAAATTTGCAATCAGCATTGCCCTATCTGGCACTTTTACGGTGGTTGGACATGTGTCGTTTTTGGTTTTCTATTTATTTTTTAAATCGAGTTAGTTAGGCTCAATGACAAGTTTTACACCACAGACTTTAAAAAAAAAACACAACTACTTCACTTTTATATATTCTCTTTTGAATATTCTGGTGACCACAGATGACCTGACTCGTTGCTTCCTTGATGTCACGTCACAGCCTTCCCATGTTCAAATGTAAGAAGCATCGTTTCTGCAAGACCAGCTCTGTTAGTTTCAAGTCAACTTGATGACCAGCTTAAAGCAATCATATTTTATGCAGGTAGTCTAAACATAACTGACACCACAATGTTGCTAGTTCATGATCAGCCAAAACACCCATTTTGACTTGAAAGAAAGTATATTATTTTTCCTTCACTTTTGCTGAGTCAAAATCCTGAACTCTCTTATAAACTGCACATTAGTTGTCCTGCCAGGCCAAGAACTTCAAAGGTTCAAGAAAATACCTCACCTCGCCGCCACCGTCTCCAGGGCAGTTAGGGATGAGCGATAAATGCTGGCTAAGCCAGCAACGCCCACATTCCCATTAATAAGTTTATACAAAAAGGATGTAATCATGCAATTGCTGTAGATGTCTAATCTTGGAGCTGGTCATATTAAGTAGTTTTACGTACGATACATTAAGTAGAACAAACATTATTTTTGATTTTAAAATATACAGCTTGTAGTAATAGATTTGTTTATCTGATAAATGCAAAAACCAATTAAAGTTTTTCATTGGTCTGTGTTTTTGTTCCTGTTCAAATCATAATTGTTGCTTTGTGACTAGTACGTAGTTAGATGCATTGGTATATAATTGAAAGTTGCAGATTAGCAGATTTCATATCTATCTTTTACTGTTAATGAATACTATATTTGGAAGTTTTTTTTAAATGTTCTCAGATTTGGGTATTGCTGGTAAGTTTAGTATTCCTTGTCCATCCTTTGTTACCTTGAGAAGGTGGTGGTGCAATGTCTCCTTGAACTGCTGAATATTTTTAGTGAATTGATATATCTGAGTGGCTTGCTTGGCCACTTTTGAGGCTCTTACATTTTGGGAGACCAGACTGGGCAAGATTTTCTTTTCTTAAACAAAATATTGAGCTAAGTGGGTTTCAACAAAAATCCAACCGAATGGATTGTCTAATCCTCATTTCAAGATTCTGAATTTTTTTTTCAGTCATGGGATGAGGAATGAGGGCATCACTGGCGAGGGCAACACTTATTGTTCAGTCTTCTTGACTGTTAAGAGCTAACCACATTGTTGTGGGTCTGGAGTCGCATGTAGGCCTGGTCAGGTAAGGATGGCAGGTTACTTCACTAAAGGACATTAATGAACCCGATGGGATTTTCTAATAATTGACAATGGATTCATGGTCATTAGACAGTTAATTCCAGATTTTTTTTTCTGTTGTTTAATTTAAATTCCACCATTTGCCATGGCAGAATTTGAACCCAGGTTCCAGAACATTACCTGGGTCTCTGGATTAATAATCCAGTGATAATACCAGTAGGCCACCATCTCCTCTGAATTAAAATTTTCAGACAACATTTGATGAATCTGTATTTACATTCTCCTGGTTTTTGCTCAAGCTTCTGGATTACTGGATCAGTAATATAATCACCATACTGTGCTTCGTGTGAATTTATATATCCAGTTGGTTCTAGGAAGGCAAGTAGCTATGGGGCCCTTTTGAACCTGCTCTCTTCCGATGTAAGAACATGGTTAATCTGGTTATGGTCTCAACTCTGCTTTTCTTATCATTACCCTTGACTCGCTTGTCTCAGGTTTATCTAACTCAGTGTAAACCAATTCAGGGACGGAGTCTCTCTTTTTTTCCCCCTGGGCAAGAGAATTTCACATCCTAAGAAGTTTCCAAGAGAAAATACATTTTTCCTCCTATACTTAAAAGGGAGGTGTCTTAAACTGTGTCCAGTGTTTCTAGTTTCTATACAATAGGAAACATCTTACTGGTATCCACTCAAAATCTTGTACATTTAATGAGATCATTCTTCGAAATCGAATGGATTCAGGCCCAACTTGTTCAACCTTTCTTCGTAAGATCGATCGTTGAATTCAATAACATGTTGAAGATGAAATCTAAAGTAATTATACTAAGGCAAAATAACTACTGCATTACATAGTAACTTTATTTTGATAAACAATCAGAACCATTGTAATAGAGCAAAGTTATTTTCCAACTGTAGCTGGGGACAATACAAAACATCGTTGTCATAGATTAAAAATATTGTTCAACCATTTTGTTTCTGTTAGTCACTACAATACATTTTCATTTGGGTTGTAATTTTACACTGAAAACTTAGCAAATATTTTCTTTGGTCATAACCCAGTGGGGCATTTGTGTTTATGTCAGCATGGGCCAACATGGATCCCTATGCCAGTTTTGAATAATGCCTTGAGCAGAATTTTCAGTTGCATATATTGGATGTCTTGTGGGTCCAATTATATAATTGGTTGAGAGTGTAGAGCTCTTGATTCTTTGGTAATCTGTTTAATTGAAAGTTAGCTTTTCTAATATTTGTTGGCATGCCTGCTTATGCGTTTATAGCTGACAAACTGCTTTGAATAGATGTTCACCTTAGTAAGGTGTCGTTAATAGGTCAATAAAAATTTCATAACTTTTTCCTAGAAGGTGCCCAGTTGACTTTTGAGAAGTGAAAATGTGTTAATTTCATAGTTGTTATGATGACTTCATATAGTCGATGAAATAGTTGAATAATATAGTTTAGTGAATTGTTGGTGTGCTAAAATCTTAGTCTGTGCTGAGAATTTATGCTCGTGTTCAGAATTAGTATTGTATGTTGGATGTGAGGTTATTAGAATAAATTTATTGCCCTGATTTCTGAATGTACACTATGTATTCTTAATTCTTACACAGCTTTGGAGGCTGTGAATCATTGTGATTTTATGATATTACACATCTACGTGATGAGTGTTAATGTACAATTACAAAAAAAATTTGTACCTTGGAATGTCAATGAATTTCTTTCCGGTTGGTATTTTTAATAGGTTATGACCTGATTTTTAAAAATATATAAAAGCGATCTGTGGGCATTAATATAGGCAAATTTCTTATAGTAATTCAAACATGGTACCACTAAAATATGTCACAACGTAACTGGCATTTGGGCATTATATTACAATCTCAGTACAGTAATTGCATGCAAGATTAGATAAATGTACACTGGAGATCAACTTTCAAAGAGTCAAAGTTACAATTGTACTCCATTTCAAAATATTTATAATTGGCTGTTGTAAAGAACTAATACAGTTCTAACTCTACTAAACTAGTAGAATTCTCGAGAGTTTCAGAGGCCAAAGTGGAAAGTGATAACAATGGTTCTAAACTTTTTATTCAAAACATAGATTTACAGCACCTACAAAGAATTTTCCTGTCCTTTTCTAAGATCTGAGCATAATTCATCGTGACTTTTTAATATGGTTTTTAAGATTGCCTGCCTTTTAAATAGGAGCTAGCTATTTTCGCTCCTCATTTGTCAGCAGCTAAAGCCCTTATCCACTTTTCTGTTATCTCAAGTCTTCACTTCTCAATTTTCTATCTCACTAGTTGCTTGTGTAGCACTCATTAATTCTTCCTAATTCAGCCTGATGTCCTGCACAAAGTCTCATTTGTCCATTTAAAGCACTCATTAGCCCAACTTTTCTCAATACTGAACAAAAAAGTTTTATCTTCATCTTACGAATTGACCACAGCTTCACTCCACCTTGTCTGTTTTCATGGCTTTCTTAGGCTCTTGTGGTGTCCCTAACTCTGAACCAAGTCCCACCTCTTCCAAAGGAGTGTAATGTAACGTCTTGAAAATATCTAAAAGGCAGGCAAGTCAGATTTTGAGAGGACCTCTTATGGTGCAGTGGTAGTGTCCCTAACTCTGGACTGAGAGACCTGGGTTTAAGTCTCATCTGTTCCAGAGGTGTGTGGTAACGTTTCTGAACAGGTTGATTACAAAACTAGGTTCATGGCCTTCTCGATGTGGCCCTCTGCATCTCTTCCTCTCTGTTTTATTCCAATTCCCAGGTTAGAATAGTGATCTTATTTCTGCTTTTTTAAAAACTTTCTGACTAGAAGCTCTTCGTCTTTCTACTTCTCAGTTTAGAAATCCTCAAAACCTCTCTTTGGCCATGCTTACTCTCCTTTCACTTTATAACCTTGTTTCTTATAGAGTCATAGAGATGTACAGTATGGAAACAGACCCTTCGGTCCAACCTGTCCATGCTGACCAGAAATCCCAACCCAATCTAGTCCCACCTGCCAGCACCCGGCCCATATCCCTCTAAACCCTTCCTATTCATATACCCATCCAAATGCCTCTTAAATGTTGCAATTGTACCAGCCTCCACCTCTGGCAGCTCATTCCATACATGTACCACCCTCTGCATGAAAAAGTTGACCCTTAGTCTCTTTTATATCTTTTCCCCCCTCACCTTAAACCTATTCCCTCTAGTTCTGGACTCCCTGACCCTAGGGAAAATACTTTGTCTATTTATCCTATCCATGCCCCTCATCATTTTGTAAACCTCTATAAGGTCACCCCTCAGCCTCCGATGCTCCAGGGAAAACAGCCCCAGCCTGTTCAGCCTCTCCCTATAGCTCAGATCCTTCAACCCTGGCAACATCCTTGTAAATCTTTTCTGAACCCTTTCAAGTTTCACAACATTGTCTGTAAATTATTCTTGTTTCTTTTGCTAGGCTGTGCTATTTTAGTGGCATGAGCTTCATTTAATGCCATGATTTAGTGCCCCATGTGAACAGAAAATTTATGATATCCACTTGTCGTTTAGAAATAAAGTTTGAATACAGCAGATTTTGAATAACTCATAGGTTGTTTCCCAGCACCTGTATAAATTTGTAGTAACATCTATAGGGAAGCCCTTACAATCCCAGCTAATGGTAATACAGGATAAGTCACATTCCAGAATGAAACCATGCTTGATAGATTATAAGTTTACCTTTTTTTTTAAGTTGATTACTGTGGTTGTTAGTCACTGAATGTATTTAAATGAGACTGTCAATGTTTTTAACTGAAGAATGCAAGTTTATTACACAAAACAAGCTATAAGGTGTTGGAAAGATGAAAATTTGTTTTGCCATTTATATTAACAACTATTTCCCAGCAATATCCTTTATAGGTATTGAATCCCTGTGAAGTGTCATTTCTTTATTAACACACTAATTTTCTTTGGCCTCTTTCCAGTTTTGTTGCCCTGAAGACACTTTTCTAGTTCAGATGGCTAGACTTTTGTCTATGCTGGCAGCTTGGACACTTCACAAACTAACCTGCCCTTCTAGCTTAAAGTTGTTCTGAATTGGGAACCAGATCCTTTTGCTAGGATAAAACAGAAACTTGATTCTTCAGAACTGGATTCTTCAGAACTGGACTCAAACTAAACTACTGGTGTTCTCCGATCATTTATCTTTTCTATGCGATAAACTCAATAGTCTAAAGGCTTGATCAGTTAACATCACAGGTATCTGGCTGGGCACTAACTAAGCCATGTGCTTTCTTGGAACTTAGGTATTTAGGACACTCTTCTAAATGACTTAAAATAGACAGTGATACATTTGCAGAACTGAAACCAAAACCTGTCTGCCTCAATTTTTTAAAATCAAAATTTCCAAATGTTGAAATTACACACTTTCTTTAGAACTAAACTATTCAGGTTTTCAATGTGCATAATGTAGAATTTGTTGACCTGAGTTGTTTCAAAATTAACCTTTGTTTTTTCTCTGCACCAAAGCAAAATAATACAAACCAGTGGTGATGGAATGTTGTTTTGGTCCCTGCTGAATAAGTGTCGAGAGGCAGGAAACCTGCCAACATAACACTTGAAATGTTGATCAATGTCACATTGTTTCTAGTTCTGCTATGCTTTTGGATTTTTTTTTTCACCTATTCTTCCCCCTCAAGAAATAATTTTGTACTGTGAATGTAGGACATTTAAAGGGAGCGGCTCAGTGGCTAGCACTGTTGCTTTACAGCGCCAGGGGCCCGGCTTCGAGTCCCACCTCAGGCGACTGTCTGTGTGGAGTTTGCACATTCTCCCGTGTCTGCGTGGGTTTTCTCTGAGTGCTCCGGTTTCCTCCTGCAATCCAAAGATGTGCAGTTTAGGTGAATTGCCTGTGCTAAATTGCCCATAGTGTTAGGTGCGTTAGTCAGGAGTAAATGTAGGGTAGGGAATGGGCTGAAAATGTGTTGCTGGAAAAGCGCAGCAGGTCAGGCAGCATCCAAGGAGCAGGAGAATCGACATTTCGGGCATGAGCCCTTCTTCAGGAATGAGAAGTGTGTGCCAAGTGGGCTAAGGTAAAAGGTAGGGAGGAGGGACTTGGGGGAAGGGGTGTTGGAAATGCGATAGGTGGAAGGAGGTTAAGATGAGGGTGATAGGCCGGAGTGGGGGTGGGGACGGAGAGGTCAGGAAGAAGATTGCAGGTTAGGACGGTGGTGCTGAGTTCGAGGGTTGGGACTGAGACAAGATGGGGGGAGGGGAAATGAGGAAACTGGAGAAATCTGAGTTCATCCCTTGTGGTTGGAGGGTTCCTAGGCGGAAGATGAGGCTGCTCCAATTTTTTCTTTGAAATATTTATATACAGTTAGCTATCTTGATTCTGTTGTGATAGTTTGGAAATGTCCAAAGTGTTTCACATACACTGGAAAACTTAAATAGGATCACAGGATTATACAAGTTAAAGCTAGGTGATTTTGTTTTCTGTAGATGTCTATAATTATTTTGTGTATTCCCAAAGTTGACTGATATTTCTCAATTAGTAATGAGAATAACCAGATATGACTCCTGCAGATATTCCACTCCAGTCCTAACCAGACCAATCATGAAAACCAAACTTTGTCTTTAATTGGCAGCTAGCATGTTTTGGGGTTGATAAGTTGCAGCAAATGAAAGCTTGCAACAAGCTGCTTGTCAATCAGGTTTTGTAAAAGTAAATATGGAAAATAGTAATGACAGTTAAATTCTTTTGTAGTGTGTCTTACCTGCCTCCATTTGTGCTTACTGAACTACATTGACCCTCAGTTGAGCGATATCTTGATTTTGACATTTTTATCCTTGTTGTAAAATTGCTCTCCAGCCTTATCCTGTTTCTCCCTTTATCACCTTCATATGATGTAGGAGCAGAAATAGACCATTCAGCCAAGTTTGCTCAACCATTCAATGAGACATGGCTATTGCGATAATACCCAACATCACTTTCCTGCCTTTTTCTTTTAACCCTGATTTAACTATCTGTCTGTCTTAGCCTTGAATATGCATAACAACAACACAAGAATTTCTCAGATTCGCTACCTTTTGAGAGAAATTGCTCCTTATCTCTGTCCTAACTGGGTGAATTTTCACTCTGAGTTTATGCTCCCTGGTCCTAGCCTCTCCCATAATGGTAACCAACCTCTGGGCATATAACCTATCAAGGCTGCTAAGAATCTTTGTTTCAAAAAGATCTCCTCTCATTCATCTAATCTCCCAATGAGTTCAATCCCAACCTACTGAACCTGTCATTATAAAATCTCTCCATACCTGGGATTAATCTTTGCACCTTTTGGGGACTGACTCAAAAAAGGGACCAAAACTTTTTTCACTCTCCTAGGTGATCTCTACATAGGACCTCATATAGTTTTAGCAATGCTTTCCTTTGGATATAGGCGAGCATTCCATTTGTGTTTCCTACAGCTGCTGAACATGTATGCGAGTGTTTTAAGATTTATGCAAGAGGGCCTCCCTTCTGCTTCAGTTTTGAGTCCAACCATTTCAGTAATAATCAGCTGTTCTTTTCTTCCTGCTTGGAACATAACCTCATTTTTCTACATTTATATTCCATCTACCAAGTTTTGCCTGCTTACTTAACCCATCTGTATGCCTCTGCAGACTCATTATTTCTTCCGCACGACTTGCCTTCCCATTTTTGTTGTCCTCCACAAATGTGGCAAGAGTACGTTCACTGTTCTTATCCAAGTCATTGATTATAAATAATTGTGGCCCCAGCACTGATCCTTGTGGCACACTGCTAGTTACAGGTTGCTATCCTGAAAATTTCCCCTGTACTCCAAGTCTGACTTCTATTACTTAGCCAATCCCTTATGCTAATGCACTACCCTCAATTCCATAGAGTCTTAAGTAGCCTTTTGCCGCACCTTTTGGAAATCCAAGTAAATTACATCTACTGGTTCCATTTTATTTATCCTGCTTGTTACCTCTTCAAAGAATTAAATAAATTTACCATGCACGATTCCTTCTTCATGAAACCCTGCTGACTCTGCTTGATTAAATTTGTTGCATGGTTTCCCCTTTGTGAAAACATGCTGACTCTGCTCATTTTTGTCTTTTCAAGATTTGAAGGATTTTTGAAAGATTACTACCAGTGTATCTACTTCCTTCAATATTATTTCCTTTTAATATCCTGTGATGCAACCTACCAGATCCAGGGGACTTAGCTATCTTTATTTGCATTACTGTCCCTAGTAAACTTTCTCTGTGACAAGTTGTTGAATTACACACATGGCCACTCCCCAATGTCCCCTTGATTATTTAGTACCTCTGGAATACTATTTACTTAGAAGACTGCAAAGTATTTATTCAACTCCCCTGTCATTTTCTAGTTCCCCATTATAATTTCGTCAGAATGGCTTTTTAAGAGGCCTGCATTTTTATTTGGCCACTTTCTTCCTTTTTATGTATTTAATGATGCTCTCATTGTCTTTTTTTTAAAACTAGTTTGCCCTCAATTTGCTTTTTCCCTTTTTTGGTGTTTTTTACAAACCAATGAGAAAAATAATAACTTTCCCAATCCCATGTCTTACCACCAATTTTGGCACATGGAATTTTTATTTCATTCATTTTATGCTATCCTTAACTTTTTTGGTTAACTATGGTCAGTTTGCCACCTTCCTATATAAAATCTTTTATCTTCACTGGGATATGCCTTTGTTGTTAGTCATGGGCTACTGCTCTGTTAGCTACTGTTAAGATGGCTCTGGACCATTCCTACCAGTATTGCCTTTCCCTACTTATTTCTTCCTTCTAACCATATGGATTCTATATAATTTAATCCAGTTCATGGTGTCATACGTAAGTTTGGCAAGGACTGATTGGAATGAAGGGTCTGTTTCTGTGCTGCATGACTCTGACTATTATTTCTAATTGTACCAACAAATCTACCACACTGCCATTTCCTCCCAGTCCGTACATTAATTCTCCCTTCTTAGCTATATTTTCCCCCATTGATCCTATTTGCTGTTTGTTTTTGAAAATGTTTGTGCACTCTCTGTCCCTTTCTATCATGCATGCTTGTTATCATTACTTAAACAGCTGTGATGCTGCAATATATTTTTGCTTTATAATTTGCTATTTATGTCTTCGGAATCCCCCTTTTTCCAAATTTAGTTTAAAATCCCCTCAACGGCCTCAGATATTTGGTTCAACAGGACATTGATCCCAGCACAGTTCAAATGTAAAACTGGAACATTTCCCTTCAGTATGACATGAACAGAAATCTATTCCTCCAGCATAAATCTTTCAGCCACATATTTAACGCCACATATTTAACTGATTTTATTTACCGCATGCCACTTTGCCTGTTGGTCAGTTAGTAATGAGATTATTACCGTGAAGAGAACTGCCATCGGTACCATTGTGGACAATGGCAACCAGATCCCTCCCCTATCATTCAAAGTTTCTCTCTAGCCCTGAGGGGATGTTGTTAACTTTGGCACCAGACGGACAACACCATGGTTCGAAGCTATCAATATTCCTTAACCCCTTCCAATACAATCCTACTGAAAAGCTTTTAAGAAAAATAAACGCAAATGACATAAATATAAACTCAAGATCTTGCTTTTACTTTAAAGCTAAAAATATGTTTTTCCTGCCCTCTCACATTGTGTTTTATGATGTCATTCCCCTCTGCAGATAAGTCTCTCGATTCGTGCCTTTGAACCTATCCTGCTCAACTCTCCCTTTTTGAAGACTTTACTTTGTTGCAGTAAACCTCACTTAAAGCACTCTTTCTCCCTCCATACCAAATTCACAGATATACTCACTCAGTCTCTGTCTCACTTGGGCAAAGTCTTCAACACACTAACCATGTTTCTTTCTGACTGTTTGCTTTGAATTCAATCCATATTCCTTACTTCCTTGCCTTTTTATATAAGTAACTAAATATAAATAAAATCAGGGTGAGAAGAAATTCAGATCTGGCAGCATATATGAAGGGAAACAGCTAATGTTTTGAGTTCAGCACAACTTCATGTACTTTCAGTTTTAACTTCACATTTTCATAATATGACAGTTGAAAATATTTGGAGTACAATCACAATGATTCGGCAAGTGCAACAGGCATTTTGTGCACTAAGGCCACTTAAAACATAACTAAACAGAAATTGGATGAGAACAATCAAGTGGTTGTTTTTGACCGGCACAGGCTCAGTGGAATGAAAGGCCTTTTTTCTATCCTGTAAACCTCTAACTCTATGACTCTGACCCTATTTTTCAGTGATGACTGAGGAAGAATGCTGACCAGAAGTTGGAAATGATTAGTATAACAACAATTTATTTTTAAAGATGCATTATAAATGTCATAGAGTCATGAAGTTGTACAGCACGGAAATAGATTCTTTGGTCCAACTTGTCCATACTGACCAGATCTCCTAAATTAATGTGGCCCATATCTCTTCAATGTGTTTTAAATGTTGAAATTGTACCTGTCTGTACTTCCTCTGGCAGCTCATTCCATTCACACACCACCCTCTGCATGAAAAAGTTGCCCCTTAGGTCCCTTTCAAATGGTTCCCCTCTCACCTTAAATTTATGCCCTCTAGTTTTAGACACTCTACCCTGGGAAGAAGATCTTGCCTATTCACCTAGGACAATTATTTCATGTTAAGGATTTCAAAGATCTTCAGAGGTGTATTAGAAAGCATAATTATTCACAGCCATGTGAGGGCAAATGTCCAAACACTTAGTTGGAGGTAGGCGCTTAAAACACTTTAAAGGAAGAAAGAGTTGGCAAAGATATGGCTGGGAATTCAGAACTTAGAGAGCCTTGACAGCTTTTCTTTATTATTTCAGGACCTGTTGCTCGTTCATAATCGCCCTTGAGCCAAGTAGTGTTCAGAGGGCATTTAAGCATCATCTATGTTGCTGTGGATCTTGGAGTCATGTGTAGGCCAGACCCAGTAAAAATGGTAGATTTCCTATCCTAAAAAGCATTAGTGAACTAGCTGACAGCATAACCACCAGCGGTGGAAGCAGTTAAAATCAGGGATACTCGAGGAAAGAATTAAAGTAGAGCAGATATCTTGGATGTGTTTTGAGTTAGAGTTGCAGAGTTGGGAAAGGTCAAGGTCAATGAATACCATTTTACAAATAATCTTTGAATCTACTCAGGCAACCTGAGAGAGCGTCTCATTTGAAAGTTGGGACTTTGTTTATTGTGTGAACCCACATCTTTTCTGTCTGTTAAATGAGTGCTACAAAATGATCTAAACTGATGTTTTGTTTATTAGCTGTGTAGGGAGAGCAGGAGTTTTGGTTCGTGGTTGTGAGGTGATTTTCTGTTGGGGTAATTTGTGTTGGAATTATTTCAAGTGATTATTCGAGTTCGGATTCTTTGGGGTTACTTGGGATTATGTTAATGATTTTAAACTTTTTTAGTTCCTCAATATTCCTGGTAACTAGTTTGAACAGAAAATGGATGAGCATTTTGTAATAATTGCATTAGTATTGAGGTCACAGATTGCTGTATTTATAAACAGGTAAAGCCATACTATTATTAGATAAATGCCACTTTCGCATTACATATTTCCCGCTCCTTTTTGCTCTGTCTGCGTGATGAATTGCTTACCAATTTTTATACAATTTGTAGACTTCACCATTATGACATTATTGCTTTAAAAGACTACTCCATGCTTGGTAGCAGAAAAGCATGTCTTCTCCAAAACTGAACAAATGTCGATTCTTTGTATTTATTTGTTGCATGAGTATATTTTCTGATAAGTGTATTGAATAGCTGGATCATTTTTTTTAATGAGATATTCACTCTGTTTAGACATCTCTATGATTCTTTCTGGTAGGAGTTATATTGAGTAGTTTGGGTCTGTCTTTATTGTAAACAGATAATGTCATTTTATGAATCATAAATGTGGAACCCTACAGTAATCAACTAGAAACTGTATAATTGCTGTTGCTGCAGGTGAGAGAAGGGATTGCACCATCAGCCTTTTGCCAGTTTTGAAATTGGATGAGCAAAATAGCGATATAACTTAAGACAGTCAGCTTGTAGATCTTGATAACAAAGACTGTAAATGTTAAAGTACAACTAAAATGAATGATACAACATTATAATAATCTGAATCTTCCAGGAAGCAGCAGTTGCCTTTGGATTGCTATTCTACTCCTTTTCTCTGCATCTATTTTTCTACATTCTGAAGCTACACATTTTGGCTGGGCTCTCTGATGCTGGCTACTTAAGATGATACAGGGTTGCAGGGATAGAATAGGGTTGGGTCTGGACGGGTGCTGTTCAGAGGGACGGTGTGAACGGGCCCGAATGGCCTATAAGACCATAAGACATAGGACTGGAAGTAAGGCCATTTAATCATGGCTGATGGGCATTTCAAATTCACTTACCCGCACTCTAATCAGAGCCCTTTAATTCCTTGCGAGATCAAGAATTCATCAATCTCTGCCTTGAAGACCTTTTTAATGGCCCGGCCTCCACTGTGCTCTGTGACAATGAATTCCTCAGGACCCGTCACACTGTGGCTGAAGAAATGTCTCCTCATTTCTGTTCTAAATTGACCCCCTCTAATTCTAAGTCTATGCCCACGGGTGCTAGTCTCCCTGCATAATGGAAACAATTTCCCAGTGTCCACCCTTTCTAAGCCTTGCATTATCTTGTAAGTTTCTGTTAGATCTCCCCTCTACCTTCTAAACTCTAATGAATACAATCCCAGGATCCTCAGTTGTTCATCATATGTTAGGCCTACCATTCCAGGGATCATCCATGTGAATCTCTGCTGGACACGCTCCAGTGCCATTATGTCCTTCCTTAGTTGTGGGGCCCAAAATTGGACACAGTATTATAAATGGGGTCTAAACAGAGCTTTATAAAGGTTTATAGTTCAGGTTGAGGTTTAGGGTGTAGGTTTGCTCGCTGAGTTGTCGGTTTGATATCCAGACGTTTCATTACCTGGCTAGGTAACAGCGACCTCCAAGTGAAGCAGAGCTGTTGTCTCCTGTTTTCTATTTATATGTTTGTCCTGGATGGGGTTCCTGGGGTTTGTGGTGATGTCATTTCCTGTTTGTTTTCTGAGGGGTTGATAGATGGTATCTAGATCTATGTGTTTGTTTATGGCGTTGTGATTGGAATGCCAGGCCTCCAGGAATTCTCTGGCATGTCTTTGCATAGCCTGTCCAAGGATAGATGTGTTGTCCCAGTCGAAATGGTGATTTCTTTTCATCCGTGTGTAGGGCTACGAGGGAGAGAGGGTTGTGTCTTTTTGTGGCTAGCTGGTGTTCGTGTATCCTGGTGGCTAACTTTCTTCCTATTTGTCCTACGTGGTGTTTGTGGCAGTCCTTGCATGGAATTTTGTAGATGACGTTGGTTTTGTCCATGGGTTGTACTGGATCTTTTAAGTTTTAGTTTTTGTTTGAGAGTGTCGGTGGGTTTATGTGCTACTAGGATTCCGAGGGGTCTTAGTAGTCTGGCTGTCATTTCTGAGACTTCTTTGATGTATGGTAAGGTGGTTAGGGTTTCTGGCTGTGTTAGATCTGCTTGTCGTGGTTTGTTCCTGAGGAATCTGCGGACTGTATTTTTTTGAGTATCCGTTCTTCTTGAATACGTAGTATAGGTGGTTCTCCTCTGTTTTCCGAAGTTCATCTGTGCTGCAGTGTGTGGTGGCTCGTTGGAATAGTGTTCTGATACAGCTTCATTTGTGTGTATGTGTTGGGATGATTGCTGGTGTAGTTAAGTATTTGGTCAGAGCTTCGCTTCACTTGGAGGTTGCCACTGATGTTACCTAGCCAGGTAATGAAACGTCTGGATATCAAAACTATAGCTCAGCGAGCAAACCTACAGCCTAGAGTTTTATAAAGTCTCAGAAGCACATCATTCCTTTTATATTCCAACCCTCTTGTGATAAATGACAACATTACATTTGCTTTCTTAATCATGGACTCAACCTGAAAGTCAACCTTTAGAGAATCCTGGACTAGCCTCCCAGATCCCTTTGTACTTTGGCTTAATGTAAATGTTCTCACCGTTTAGGAAATAGTCCATGCCTATATTCTTTTTTTCCAAAGTGCAAGACTTCGCATTTGCTATCGTTGAATTTCATCAGCTATTTCCTGGACCACTCTCCTAGATTGTCTAAATCTTTCTGCAGCCTCCTCACCACTACCTGCCTGTCCACCTAACTTCATATCATTGGTGAACTTCATCGAATCCCTTCATCCAGATCATTAGTATATAATGTGAATAGCTGCGGCCCCAACCTGAATCCTGCGGGACACCACTTGTCACTAGCTGCCATTCTGAAACAGAACCTTTTATCCCAACTCTCTGCCTTCTGTCAGGCAGCCAATCCTCAATCCATGCCAGTAGCTCACCTCAAACACTATGGTTCCTCACTTTACACGGCACCCTCCCAGGAGGCACCTTATCAAAGGCATTTTGGAAGTCTAGATCGATAACATTCACTGGGTTTCCCTGGTCTAACCTACTTGTTTAACAATGTGTTCCTGGAAAAGCGCAGCAGGTCAGGCAGCATCAAAGGAACAAGAGAATTGACGTTTCGGGCATAAGCCCTTCAGGAATGAGGAGGGTGTGCCAAGCAGGCTAAGATAAAAGGTAGGGAGGAGGGACTTGGGGGAGGGGCGCTGGGAATAAGATAGGTGGGAGGTGGTTAAGGTGAGGGTGATAGGCCGGAGCGGGGGTAGGGGCGGAGAGGTCGGGAAGAAGATTGCAGATCAAGAAGGCGGTGCTGAATCTGAGGGTCGGGACTGAGATAAGGTGGGGGGAGGGGAAATGAGAAAGCTGGAGAAATCTGAGTTCATCCCTTGTGGTTGGAGGGTTCCTAGGTGGAAGATGAGGCGCTCTTCCTCCAGGCGTCGTGTTGCCATGGTCTGGCGATGGAGGAGGCCAAGGACCTGCATGTCCTTGGCCGCCTCCATCGCCAGACCAATACTTTAACTCCCCCGCCAAGGACTTACAGGTCCTTGGCCTCCTCCATCGCCAGACCATGGCAACACGACGCCTGGAGGAAGAGCGCCTCATCTTCTGCCTAGGAACCCACCAACCACAATGCAGATTTCTCCAGCTTTCTCATTCCCCTGCCCCCCGCACCTTTTCTCAGTCCCGACCCTCCATATCAGCACCGCCTTCTTGACCCGCAATCATCTTCCCGACCTCTCCACCCCCACCCCCTCTCCGGCCTATCACCCTCACCTTAACCACCTCCCACCTATCGTATTCCCAGCGCCCCTCCCCCAAGTCCCTCCTCCCTACCTTTTATCTTAGCCTGTTTGCCACACCCTCCTCATTCCTGAAGAAGGGCATATGCCCGAAACGTCGATTCTCCTGTTCCTTTGATGCTGCCTGACCTGCTGCGCTTTTCAAGCAACACATTTTTAAGCTCTGATCTCCAGCATCTGCAGTCCTCCCTATCTCCTAACCTACTTGTTACCTATTCAAAGAATTCTAACAGGTTTATCAGGTGTAACCTTCCCTTACTAAATCCATGCTGACTTGTTCTAATCTGACCCTGCACTTCCAAGAAACTAGAAATTTAATTTCTTGGTTGATGGATTTGAGAATTTTAGCCTGCTCCCACACTGTAGGGATTCTGTGTAGAATGGGAGTCTAACTAAGAGATCCTAGTAAGGTAAAGTAACCTCAGAAAGATAAGCTACATCCCCTCAGTGGCATTAGCTACTATATTCTGGCAAGTGGTCCAAGATCCCAAAGTTTTTCAGTGAATAGGTGAGCAAATGTTCAAGTGGGTAGGGTGGTAGTTAGCGCAGGAGTTGTTGTCAGGGTGAGGACTATGTTGGTGGTCAATGTGAGTGGTGGGGAAGAGTTAGTTATATAGTTATCCAGGACTTGGACTAGGCTCTTTCTTCTAATGGTTTTTTTTTGTGTGTGTAATTATCCAGGTAAGTATGTCAGAACATTCTGAAGTACCCTGACTCCATTTCAGAGGTGGAGATGTTTTCAGAAGTTCTTGGGGAGCACGTGAATTTTCCATTGTAGGTTATAGAACATAGAAGAATACAGCGCAGTACAGGCCCTTCGGCCCTCGATGTTGCGCCGATCCAAGCCCACCTAACCTACACTAGCCCACTATCCTCCATATGCCTATCCAATGCCCGCTTAAATGCCCATAATTAGGGAGAGTCCACCACTGCTACTGGCAGGGCATTCCATGAACCCACGACTCGCTGAGTAAAGAACCTACCCCTAACATCTGTCCTATACCTACCACCCCTTAATTTAAAGCTATGCCCCCTTTTAATAGCTGACTCCATACGTGGAAAAAGATTCTCACTGTCGACCCTATCTAAACCCCTAATCATCTTGTACTAACTTTAACTTTATAAACAATTCAAGCAAAGTTGCTGTGACAGGACTTCTGCAGGATCCTGCGATGTATTTGTCTCCTAAATTTTAATTTCTTTTTCCATTTTCTGTTATTTTTATTCACTGCATTTTTGTGTTCCTTCTGTTTCCTCTCTGTCTCAGAAACCTTCAGCCAAACTCAAGCAAATAAGTATATTACTTTTGCTTTTACATGTGGTAAGGATCCTGTTATATCTTTGTAATGCATCTGGTTTGGGAGGGAGTGGAAAGTTCCAGTCTGTTGCTTTTACTGTATTTATGAATATTACTATTTTAGTGCACTGAATTTTGATTGTGATACTGTACTAACCCATTAATATGGTACAATTTCAGTTTGTGTATTATGGACTACATGTGGTATTGCTGCAGCGAAGATGCAACATTTTAGGTTTGTCAGGCTGGAGTTTGGGGAACTAGAAGGAGAACATGATGGGAGGTATAAAGTGGCTACTGCAATTCATAAGTGAATAAATGAGAGAATTTAAGTAATTCTTCCAAAGCTACCACTGTGAGGAAATAAGCACACAATTTGCTGATCATTTCTTTCTCCTGCTCCCAGTCTGATACATGGGACAGTTGTGATGCTGTCACTGCCTTTAAACTGGTCAAGCATCCCAGTGACAATCATAGGAGACATGTATCGTCTTATGCCATAGTTTGTTTTGAAGTGGAGTCAGGGCAGATGGCTGAAATCTGAATCATAGGTAGTTTTTAAGGAAGAAGAGATAAGGAAGTTTATGGAGGAGTTATTTGATATAAGCTGGAATTGAAAAATCTTTAATTAGATCAGTTTCTGAACGATTGTCATGTTTTCATTGTGCAGTATCACACAGTATTGTCACGTCTGCAGTGCTAACTTGTTTACACTGAATAGGGTTATATTAAATCTATATTCTGTTTGAATTTCTGCTTGAGTAATTAGTTTTAAAAATGGATTGGTCTCACTGAGTAAGACACAAAAATATTATCTTTTACAATTTTGGAATTTCTTAAAAGTAGACTGAGCAAATGGGTAAAGCATTATAATGGCTTAAATGGGCTTCTGCGTACTGTAAGGTAGTGTAGTTTGTTGATCTATGTTCAGTTATTTGCTATCAGCAGTAAAGTGCAAGTGCAACAAAATTAGTTTAGCCATAAAATAAGTTGGTTGTGAAGTCCAAACGTTTAAACTATGTACACTTCATAAGATGAGGCACATCAAAATGAAGAATCTTATGGCTGGTCCTAACTTTTCACTGTAATAATTAAACCAATATATTGTTTAAATTGGAATAAATTAACTATATATCAATATCGTATTTTACTTCTCACACTTTCCTTCTTTGGAAGTATCTTCCATGTGTTGATCACTCAGCTTGTGAAGAATTTCTGGCATTAGTCTATTACTAAGAATTAAACATGACAGAATTCTAAACCCTCCTTGCTGGTATCTGAGGAAATATAAAGTGGTGTCTTGTCATTCTCCCATGAATATTAAATTAGTGAAATTGTGAGTCATCTCCTTCTCTGGTTTTAAATTTTAGATTCAGTTTTGAATAGTGAAATGATTTATACCTCTATTCGATTTCATTTCTCATGCTGATATTGTGGATACTCCAATATTTTGTAATTGCCATGTGGGAATTGTTGACCAAGTCTATTCTCTCTTTTCTTCTAACTTGTATGATTATGAGTTTTATGATGATGATAGTGGATAACATTTTGATAACTTGTCCCAATTTATTAAAAAGTTAAGGTGTAACTCTCAAATGTCCTCACAAAAGTTAATTTAAACAACAAACAAAGGGAATATCTCCTACCTTCCCACCTCACCCCTCAACTCTTCCATGTCCCAATTGTATTTTTTTTAAAACTTTCTTTTGGTGCAGTGAAGCTGAACAAGTGCTACATCTGAACTATTTACACCATAAGTATATTGAACGTTAGCTAATTTCATACCAACTATATGACCTCTTAATCCAAGTTGAGGAAGTATTGCAGAGACTTGACCATTCAACTGAGATTTTATATATTCCATATAAAATGCCTATATATTCCATTTGTTTGTAGTAGAAAAGGTAGTGATCTCCGTGATCTAATTATTAATTCCTGGGTGAGATTTAGTATTTGCCACAATTATCAAATGGGCACCTGTGGATTGACAGCATATTTTTACATTGTGCCCACTTTCTATTCCATTGACTTAATTTACAAACACAGTTTTACACAGAACACTTTTTTTTATAAAAGGTGCCAATCTGAGCAAGATTAATTGGCTTTATCGAGAAACAAAGCCAGACATAAAGTTTTAGAACATAGAAATGGTAAGGTTCTGGGGAGTGTTGCTGAACGAAGAGACCTTGGAATTCAGGTTCATAGCTCCTTGAAAGTAGAGTCGCAGGTAGATAGGATAGTGAAGAAGGCTTTCCTTTGTTGTTCAAAGTATTGAGTACAGGAGTTGGGACGTCATGTTACGTTGTACAGGACATTGGTTAGTCCGCTTTTGGAATATTGTGTGAAATTCTGGTCTCTTTCCTATTGGAAGGATGTTGTGAAACTTGAAAGGGTTCAGAAAAGATTAACAAGGATGTTGCCAGGGTTGGAGGATTTGAGCTATAGGGAGAGGTTGAATAGGCTGGGATTGTTTTCCCTCAAGCATCAGAGACTGAGGGGTGACCCTATAGAAGTTTATAAAATCATGACTGGCACAGATAGGAAATATAGACAAAATCTTTTCCCTGGGAGTGGGGAGTGCAGAACGAGAGGGCTTAGGTTTAGGGTGAGAGGGGAAAGATAAGAGACCTGAGGGGCAACCTTTTCATGCAGAGGGTGGTATGTGTATGGAATGAGTTGCCAGAGGAAGTGGTGGAAGCTGGTACAATTGCAACATTTAAAAGGCATCTGAATGGTTATATGAATAGGAAGGGTTTGGAGGGATATGGGCCAGGTGGAGAAAGTGAGGTCTGCAGATGCTGGAGATCAAAGTTGAAACTTTATTGCTGGAACAGCACAGCAGGTCAGGCAGCATCCAGGGAACAGGAGATTCAACGTTTCGGGCACAGGCCCTTCTTCAGGAATGAGCAGAGAGTGTTCAGCAGGAGAAGATAAAAGGGCCAGGTGGGACTAGATTCGGTTGGGATATCTGGTCGGCATGGATGAGTTGGACCGAGGGGTCTGTTTCCATGCTGTACATCTCTAGGAGTCTATAACAGTATAGGCTCTTCAGTCCTCAAAGTTGTGCCGGTCTTTTATCCTATTCTCCGATCAGACTAACCTCCATACCCTTCATTGTATTATCTTCCATGTGCTTATCCAAGAATCATTTAAATGTCCCTAATGTATCTGACTCCACTTCCACTGCCGGTAGTGCATCCCACTTTGTGTAAAGAACCTACGTCTGAATCTCTCCTAAACCTTCCTCCAATTACCTTAAAATTATGACCCTCATGATAGACATTTCCGCTATGGGGAAAAATTCTTTGGCTATCCAGTATTGGAACTTTTTTAAAAAATTCTCTTCATTCACTTTTAAAATGGTTACAATGTGTAATGTGAGAGAAGAAAGTGAGGACTCAGATGCTGGAAATTAGAGCTGAAAATGTGTTGCTGGAAAAGCGCAGCAGGTCAGGCAGCATCCAAGGAACAGGAGAATTGACGTTTTGGGCATAATCCCTTCTTCAGGAATGGCAGGTGCTGAGGAAGGAGATGTGGCTGTGGTAGCGAGTCTATTTGAGAACGTGGCTGAAGAGCTTCTGTGCAGAGGAGATGACCTGGGGTGTGCAGTGAGAGAGGGACTCACTGAAACCCTTGTAGAGGGAGGAAGAGAGCTTCTTCAAGGAAAGCATCCTTGTAAGAGGATTCGCAGTAGGTTAAAATCTTCGAGAAGAAAGTGAGGACTGCAGATGCTGGAGATTAGAGCTGAAAATGTGTTGCTGGAAAAGCGCAGCAGGTCAGGCAGCATCCAAGGAACAGGAGAATCGACGTTTCGGGCATAAGCCCTTCTTCAGGAATTACAATGTGTAATGTGTTCTAGCATAAATCATATTCATAGCCACTAAGATTTAGTTTTAATAAACTGAACTTTATGGAATAAAATACTTAACATTCATTTATTGATCTCACATGCATCAATGTGTCAAAAATGTATCCATTCCAAAATTTATAAACTTCTCCATTTCTGCTTCTGTGATAGGCCTTTTGTTAAAAAAAACAATTTCGGCATCTGCCTGAAGCAGCTTTAGCAAATTAATTTTTTTTAAAAAGATTACTGGTGACTAATTTGTAGGCTCCAAGGAACAAAGAGACCTTGGAGTGAGGGTTAATAGTTTTTTGAAAGTGGAGTAGCAGGTAGATAGGATAGTGAAGAAGGTGTTTGGTATGCTTTCCTTTATTGGTCAGACCATTGAGCAGAGGAGTTGTGAGGTCATGTTGTGGCTGCACAGCACATTGCTTAGGCCACGTATGGAATATTGTGTGCAATTTGGTCTCCTTCCTATTGGAAGGATGTTGTGAAACTTGAAATCCTTCTGAACCCTTTCAAGGATGTTGCCAGGGTTGGGGGATTTGAGCTTAAGGGAGAGGCTGAATAAACTGGGGCTGTCTCCCTGGAGTGTCAGAGGCTGAGGGGTGACGTTATAGAGGTCTATACAATCGTAAGGGGCATAGATAGGATAAATAGACAAAGTCTTTTCCCTGGGATGGAGGAGCCCAGAACTAGAGGGCATAGGTTTAGGGTGAGAGGGGAAAGATATAAAAGATACCTAAGGGACAACGTTTTCATGCAGAGGGTGGTGTGTGTATGTGGACTGAGCTGCCAGAGGAAGTGGGTGGAGGCTGGTACAATTGCAACATTTAAAAGGCATCTGGATGGGTTTATGAATAGAAAGGGTTTGGAGGGATATGGGTGAAGTGCTGGCAAATGGGACTAAATTAGGGTAGGATATCTGGTTGGCATGGACAAATTGGACCAAAGGGTCTGTTTCCGTGTTGTACATTTCTATGATTTTGACTTGTTAAAGATGTCCATCACAGATTTAGATTAGACTTTTGTTTTCTCCATCATACAAGACAGTTGTCGAAAATCGACTGAACTTCATGGTTACTACAATCAGACCTGTCATTTGTTCGGATCATAATACTGTTTTGTTGATAGTACTTAATCAGAAGGATCAGGGTTTTTAAAAATTTCTATTTAAGATGCCTACTGCTTTTGCGTAGTCATCAGGGAACTCTGCAAATTGACCTTCTAAATGAGTCAAACTTATTTCATGCATCCTTGGCTTACAGGATTTTTGCTCATGGGATATGCCCTGAAAATTGATAGAATGCCGCTTAATTTGAAGGGGTGGTGGGTAGTGAGGGTGCAAGGCAACAGCCCAGACTTTTAATCTAGAAATCCAGTTAATGTTGGGGACATGGTAGATAGTTGAATTTGAATTCAGTTAAAATCTGGAATCAAGAGTCTAATGATGACCATGAAACTATTGTCTGTTGTTAGTGGGGAAAAAAAATCATAGAATTTCTCATCTGGTTCACTAATGTCCTCTAAGGAAGGAAACTGACCTACTTTCCCAGTTTGGCCTACATGTGATTCATGATCCATGCCAATGTGGTTGACTCTTAACTTCCCTCTGGGCAATTAGGGATGGCAATAAATGCTAGCCTGCCTGGTGATGCCCACATCTTGTGGTTGATTTCTCTCCTATACCTTTTCTAAGTGATTCTAATATTGACCTCCCTGAAACTCCACGCGTTGATTTTTTTTCCCCCAAGTATAAAGATCAATTTTTCCTCATCCCCTTCCATAAGGGAAAATAGAATTGAGCAGCAATGCTTATTGTTAAGTAATACATCTGTACAGTAATTGGTAGGATCTTTATTACACAATTCCTTGCTTGTTTTCCCCACAGATGTCTGGTGTGAAGGCCAACTCTATCCGAGCACATACTTGAGAAGAGAATAGTGTCATAATCACTGATTGTATTCGACAGTCAATGCTGTCAGGAGAGGAGGGTAGAAAAATAATAGCAAACAAATTAAACTTTTCTTCAAAATTACTTGAAAATGAGATAGTGACCACAGTGAAACAATGTAAATTGTGGTTTGTCAATCTCAACCTGTACAGAATAACCTTATGCATTTATACAATGCTCTGCTGTCGCAGCTGAACTGATGAAGTGAATTATTGGATTAATACTTTTATATTGTCTTAAACGTAGTATTCAATTTGGGGAAAATGCTGTTGAAACATATAGAAAGTTCAATTAGCTAAATTTTTAATAATGGTTTACTATCACATTTGCACAGATTCCGATACCTGTTGTTGTTTTCCCAGGTTATGTTATCTGAATTTTATGATAAGACCATAAGAAGTGGGAACAGGAGTAGGTTGTTTGGACCCTTAGCTCTTCTTTGCTATTCAGTCAGATCATAAAAAAGAAGGAAGCATATGTCTGGTGTAAACAGTATAGATTGAGTGAATCCTTAGAGTACAAAGGCAGTAGGAGTATACATAGAACATAGAAAAGTATAGCACAGAACAGGCCCTTAAGGCCCACGATGTTGTGCCGGGACTCAATCCTAATGTAAAATATAGTAACTTAACCTATGCACCCCTCAACTCACTGCTATCCATGTGCATGTGCAGCAGTCGCTTAAATGTCCCCAATGACTTCGCTTCCACCACCTCAGCTGGCAACACATTCCATGCATTCACAACTCTCTGCGTAAAGAACCTACCTCTGATGTCTGCTTTATACTTTCCTCCTAATATCTTCAAATATACTGAAGAGGGAAATCAGGAGGGCAAAAAGGGGACATGAGATAGCTTTGGCAAATAGAATTAAGGAGAGCTGGAAGTTTTTGTTGCAAACGTTTCGTCCCCTGTCTAGGTGGGAGCCTCCTGTGATGGGCTTCTGTGGTGTTTCCTCCGGCATTTATAGTGGCCTGTCCCTGCCGCTTCCGGTTGTCAGTTTCAGCTGTCCACTGTAGTGGCCGGTATATTGGGTCCAGGTCGATGTGTTTGTTGATGGAGTTTGTGGATGAGTGCCATGCTTCTAGGAATTCCCACGCAGACGACAAGCAACATGAATTCGACTGGGACAACGCTACCATTATAGGGCAAGCCAAACAAAGAACAGCCAGGGAATTCCTAGAAGCATGGCACTCATCCACAAACTCCATCAACAAACACATCGACCTGGACCCAATATACCGGCCACTACAGCGGACAGCTGAAACTGACAACCGGAAGCGGCAGGGACAGGCCACTATAAATGCCGGAGGAAACACCACAGAAGCGCTTCACAGGAGGCTCCCAAGCACTGAGGATGTCACCTAGACAGGGGACGAAACGTTTGCAACAAAAACTTCCAGCTCGGCGAACAGAACCACAGCAACGAGCACCCGAGCTACAAATCTTCTCACAAACTTTGAAGAATTAAGGAGAATCCAAAGGGTTTTTACAGATCCATTAAGGACAAAAGGGTAACTAGGGAGAGAATAGGGCCCCTCAAAGATCAGCAAGGCGGCCTTTGTGTGGAGCTGCAGGAGATACTAAACGAGTATTTTGCATCAGTGTTTACTGTGGAAAAGGACTTGGAAAATATAGAATGTAGGGAAATAGAAGGTGACATTTTGAAAAATTTCCATATTACAGAGGAGGAAGTGTTGGATGTCTTGAAATGCATAAAAGTGGATAAATCTCCAGGACCTGATCAGGTGTACACTAGAACTCTGGGAAGCTAGGGAAGTGATTGCTGGGCCTCTTGCTGAGATATTTGTATCATCGATAGTCACAAGTGAGATGCCGGAAGACTAGAGGTTGACTAATGTGGTGCCACTGTTTAAGAAAGGTGTTATGGACAAGCCAGGGAATTGTAGACCAGTGAGCCTGATGTTTGTGGTGGGCAAGTTGTTGGAGGGAGTCCCGAGGGACAGAATGTACAGGGGAACCTCTATTATCCAAACATGATGGGCGGGCACTATTTCGTTTAGATAACCAATTATTTGGTTAATTGATCAAATGCCTTTCCTCTGGGGTTCAGAGTTTTAAAAGTCTGCTCCCCGTTCAGGTGGCTGCAGCAGCACATAGCACGTGAGCCCCATGCCACCGCCCCCCAGATGGGCCCCTCACCCCCTCATCCCCAACCCCGTTCAACACTACCCCCAGCCCCCAAAACTGCCCCCCCCCCCCCCCCCGACCCCGTAGACACTGTCCCTTCTCCGGGGCAGCTGGACTGGACACCAACAACCATACTGCTGCAGTTGCCTTTGTGGGGTAAGTCTACAAATAGCACACAGACAGAGACACGCACAACTTTTTACTGCAACTTTTTGACACGTTCCACCTTTGCCCTGTACAGGATAAAGTTGGAGAGATTATCTGGAGAAGGGGCAAGCAGTTAAGGTACACTGCTGTGTAACACTACAGGCAAAGTGCGGGGAGAGAGAGAGGGCGGGCAGACAGTAATTTGGAGACGGTGCCTGTTTAATCACTGTGAACAAAAGACATGATCACTGTTGAAAACATATCTTTGTAATGTTTCCATCGGCACCTCGAGATCTCCTTTGGATAATCCAACTTTTGGATAATTGGTATTTGGACAATCGAATTTCCTCTGTACATGTATTTGGAAAGGCAAGGACTGATTAGGGATAGTCAGCATGGCTTTATTTGTGGGAAATCATGTTACTTCCTCAAAAAACTCAGGATTGAGGAGGGTAGAGCGGTAGATGCGATCTATATGGGCTTCAGTATGGCGTTTGACAAGGTTCCCCATGGGAGACTGGTTAGCAAGGTTAGATCTCTCGGAATATAGGGAGCACTAGCCATTTGGATACAGAACTGGCTCAAAGGTAGAAGACAGAGGGTGGTGGTGGAAGGTGGTTTTTCAGACTGGAGGCCTATGACCAGTGGAGTGTCACAAGGATTGGTGCTGTGCCCACTACTTTTTGTCATTTACACAAATGATTTGGATGTGAGCATGAGAGGTATAGTTAGTATGTTTGCAATGACACCAAAATTGGAGGTGTAGTGGACAGCGAAGAAAGTTACCTCAGATTACAATGGGATCTTGATCAGATGGGCCAGTGAGGTGAGAAATAGCAGATGAAGTTTAATTTAGATAAATGTGAGGTGCTGCATTTTGGGAAAGCAAATCTTAGCAGGACTTGCATACTTAATGGTAAGGTCCTAGGGAGTGTTGCTGAACAAAGCGACCTTGGAGTGCAGGTTCATAGCTCCTTGAAAATGGAGTTGCAGATAGATAGGATAGTGAAGGCGGCGTTTGGTATGCTTTCCTTTATTGGTCAGAGTATTTAGTACAGGAGGTGGGAGGTCATGTTGCAGCTGTAGAGGACATTGGTTAGGCCGCTGTTGGAATATTGCATGCAGTTCTGGTCAGCTTCCTATTGGAAAGAAGTTGTGAAACTTGAAAGGGTTCAGAAAACATTTACAAGGATGTTGCCAGGGTTGGAGGATTTGAGCTATAGGGAGAGGTTGACTAGGCTAGGGTTGTTTTCCCTGGCGCTTCGGAGGCTGAGGGGTTAACTTTATAGAGGTTTATAAAATGATGGGCATGGTTAGGATAAATAGACAAAGTCTTTTCCCTGGGGTGGGTGACTCCAGAACTAGAGAGCATAGGTTTAAGCAGAGGGGAAAGATATAAAAGAGACCTAAGGGGCAACTTTTTGACACAGAGGGTGATGCGTGTATGGAATGAGCTGCCAGAGGAAGTTGTGGAGGCTGGTACAACTGCAACATTTAGAACACATCTGGATGAGTATATGAATAGGAAGGGTTTGGACGGGTATGGGCCAGGTGCTGGCAGGTGGGACTAGATTGGATTGGGATATCTGGTCGGCATGGATGAGTTGGACCGAAGGATCTGCTTCTGTGCTGTACGTCTCTGTCTGTATGGCTAATCTGATATTCCTCACACCCTTTCCCCATTATCCTTGATTTTCCCCCCATCAATCAAGAATCGGTCTATCTCAGCCTTGAATATACACAATGACTCTGCCCCTGCTGATCACTGTGGCAAGGAGTTCCAAAGACTCAAAAGCTTCAGAAGAAATTTCTCCTCGTCTCAGTATTAAATTGGCACCCCTTTAATTCTGAGGCTGTGTCCTCTGATCCTAGGTCTCTCAGGAGGGGAAGTATCCTTTCAGCATTTACCCTGTTACGCCCTTTAAGGAAATGAGATCATATTTCATACTTCTAAATTCTACCTGTTTAACCTTTGCACATAGATAATCCTTCTGTACTGGAGATTATCTAGCGAACCTTTTCTGAACTGCCTCCAATAGAATAGTATCTTTCCTTAAATTAAATAACCAAAACTGCACTCAGTACTCCAGATGTGGTCTCAGCAGCACACTACATTTGCTTATTCTTATATGCCAACCCCCTTAAAATAAGGGCCATCATTCTATTATCCTTCCTCATTACCCAAGTTCCTTTTGTGTTGCAGCTTTATGCAGTTTTTCTGCATTCAAATCATGCTGTGCTCTTTGGTCTCCTTTCCGAAGTGAACAACTTCACATTTCCCCACATTATACTCCACTTGTTAACTCTTTGCTCACTTTCTGAATGCATCAAAATCTGTACTGTAAACTATTTGGATCTCGCTTGCAACCTGCCTTGCCACTAATTTTTGTTGTCTGCAAATTTGGCTACATTACATTTGCTTCCTTCCTCCAAGCCATTAATTGGATATTGTAAACAGTAATGATCCAAGTGCTTATCATTGAGGAACACTTCCTGGTGCCAGGGTGAAAGACGTTGCGGACAGTGCAGGAAATCCTCGAGGATGAGGGTGAAGAGCCAGAGGTGGTGGTACATGTCAGCACAAATGATGTCGGGAAGAAGAGGAGGAACATACTACAGCGGGATTCGGAGAACTAGGAAGAAGGCTGAAAAGCAGGACGTCCAAGGTGGTTATCTCCAGTTTGCTTCCAGTTCCTCGGGCTGGTGTGGCCAGAAACAGGGAGATAATGGACTTGAACGTGTGGTTGGGGAACTGGTGCAGGAAGCAAGGATTTAAGTTCTTGGATCACTGGGGTATATTTTGTGGGAAGCATAAATTCTACAAGAGAGACGGTTTGCATCTTAATAGGTTAGGGACCAGCATTCAGGCAGGCAGGTTTTCTACTGCAGCACCGCTACATTTAAACTAAGTAGCGGGGGGGGGGGGAACAAACTGGATGTTTAAAAAGGAAATTGAAGGGAAAGTTAGAACAAGAGAAGTAAAGAAAGACAACTGTATCAATGAGGCAGAAAACTCGGAAAGGGATCATGCTGTAAGGTTGAGTGAAATAGGGGTTGATGGGAAGGGTGAGAGCAGTAACAAATTAAGAATACTATACATGAATGCACGAAGCATTAGACATAAGATGGATGAGCTTGAGGCTCTTTTGGAAATTGGCAGATACGATATTGTGGGGATAACTGTGACATGGCTTCAAGTGGACAGGGCCTGGGAAATGAATATTCAAGGCTACACGTGCTATCATAAGGACAGACTGACGGGCAGAGGGGGTGGAGTGGCCTTGTTAGTAAGGGAGGATATTCAGTCCCTTGCGCGGGGGGACCTAGCGTCAGGGGATGTAGAGTCAGTATTTCACAGCTCTATCCACACTAAGGGTAAAAAGACCCTCTTGGGAGTCATCTACAGGCCCCAAACAGTAGTCTGGATGTTGGATGTAAGTTAAATCAGGAGCTGAAATTGGCCTGTCGCAAAGATGTTACTACAGTTGTTATGGGGGATTTTAACATGCAGGTAGACTGGGAGAATCGGGATGGTATTGGACCTCAAGAAAGAGGCTTTGTGGAGTGCCTCAGAGATGGATTCTTAGAGCAGCTGGTGCTGGAGCCGACCAGGCAGAAGGCAATTCTGGATCTGGTATTGTGTAACGAACCAGAATTGGTCAGAGACCTCAAGTGAAGGAGTCATTGGGAAGTAGTGACCATAATACAATAAGCTTCAATCTGCAATTTGAGAGGGAGAGGGTACAGTCGGAAGTGACAGTACTTCTGTTGAATAAAGGGAACTATGGAGCTATGAGGGAGGAGCTGGCCAAAGTTCAATGGTGCAATACCTTAGCAGGGATGACCGTGGAGGAACAGTGGCGGATATTTCTGTGTATAATGCAGAAGTTGCAGGATCAGTTCATTCCTAAAAGGAAGAAAGATCCCAGGAGGAGGCATGGGCGGCCGTGGCTGACGAGGGAAGATAAGAAACATATAAAGTTAAAAGAGAAAAAGTATAACATAGCAAAGATAAGTGGGAAAACTGAGGACTGGGAAGCTTTTAAAGAGCAACAGAGGATTACTAAGAAGGAAATACGCAGAGGAAAAATGAGGTACGAAGGTTAATTGGCCAATAATATAAAGGAGGATAGGAAAAGCTTTTTTAGGTATGTACAAGGCAAAAAAAATGGTTAGGACTAAAATTGGGCCCTTAAAGACAGAAACAGTGGAACAAAGAAATGGCAGAGGAATTAAATGGGTACTTCAGATCTGTGTTCACAGGGGAAAACACAAGCAATCTCCCTGAGGTAACAGTGACTGAAGGACCTGAACTTAAGGGAATTTATATTTGCCAGGATTTGGTGTTGAAGAGACTATCTGGTCTGAAGGTTGATCAGGTATTGGACCTCAAGAAAGAGACTTTGTGGAGTGCCTCAGAGATGGATAAGGTTGAGGTCTACATCCCAGGGTACTGAAGGAGGTGGCTCGGGAAATCGTGAATGCGTTGGTAATTATTTTCCAGAGTTCGATAGATTCGGGGTCGGTTCCTGAGGATTGGAGGGTGGCTAATGTTATACCACTTTTTAAAAAAGGTGGGAGAGAGAAAGCAGGAAATTATAGACCAGTTAGTCTGATCTCAGTGGTGGGAAAGATGCTGGAGTCTATTATAAAGGATGAAATTACGGCACATCTGGATAGTAGTAACAGGATAGGACAGAGTCAGCATGGGTTTATGAAGGGAAAATCATGCTTGACTAATCTTCTTGAATTTTTTGAGGATGTAACTGAAGATGGACAAGGGAGATCCAGTAGATGTAGTGTACCTGGACTTTCAGAAAGCTTTTGATAAAGTCCCACACAGGAGGTTAGTGAGTAAAATTAGGGCGCATGGTATTGGGGGCAAAGTACTAGATTGGATTTAAAATTGGTTGGCTGATAGGAAACAAAGGATTGTGATAAACTGCTCCATTTCGGAATGGCAGGCAGTGACCAGTGGAGTACCGCAGGGATCCGTGCTGGGACCGCAGCTTTTCACAATATATGTTAATGATATAGAAGATGGTATCAGCAATAACATTAGCAAATTTGCTGATGATACAAAGCTGGGTGGCAGGGTGAAATGTGATGAGGATGTTAGGAGATTACAGGGTGACCTGGACAAGTTAGGTGAGTGGGCAGATGCATGGCAGATGCAGTTTAATGTGGACAAATGTATGGTTATCCACTTTGATGGCAAGAACAGGAAGGCAGATTACTACCTCAATGGAATCAATTTAGGTAAAGGGGCTGTACAGAGAGATCTGGGTGTTCTTGTACACCAGTCAATGAAGGCAAGCATGCAGGTACAGCAGGTAGTGAAGAAGGCTAATAGCATGCTGGCCTTCATAACAAGAGGAATTGAGTATAGAAGCAAAGAGGTGCTTCTGCAGCTGTACAGGGCCCTGGTGAGACCACACCTGGAGTACTGTGTGCAGTTCTGGTCTCCAAAGTTTAGGAAAGACATTCTGGCTATTGAGGGAGTGCAGCGTAGGTTCACGAGGTCAATTCCTGGAATGGCAGGATTACCTTACACTGAAAGACTGAAGCGACTGGGCTTGTATACCCTTGAATTTAGAAGACTGAGAGGGGATCTGATTGAGACATATAAGATTATGAAAGGATTGGACACTCTGGCAGCAGGAAACATGTTTCCGCTGATGGGTGAGTGCCGAACCAGAGGACACAGCTTAAAAATACGGGGTAGACCATTTAGGACAGAGATGAGGAGAAACTTCTTCACCCAGAGAGTGGTGTCTGTGTGGAATGCTCTGCCCCAGAGGGCAGTGGAGGCCCAGTCTCTGGATTCATTTAAGAAAGAGTTGGATAAAACTCTCAAAGATAGTGGAATCAAGGGTTATGGAGATAAGGCAGGAAGAGGATACTGATTAGGAATGATCAGCCATGATTATATTGAATGGCGGTCCAGGCTCGAAGGGCTGAATGGCCTACTCCTGCACCTATTGTCTATTATCTATTGTCTATAACCCCACTGGTTCATAGGTAGTCAACCTGAGAAATAACCCCTTATTCCCACTACAGTGCCAGTGTATTGGCTGGCATGTAGCTAGGCCACTTGAGTGCTGACAGCATGTGATGTGCTTATTTAAAGAAAAACATACTTTATTTATTGTCAGCTTACAAATTGGGCAAGAGATTCGGAGAATTGAGGAAAATCTTTTTGTTTAGATAAGTGATGATGACCTGGAGCATTCTGCAAATGGGCATGATGTATGTGGAAGTAGTCAATGATTTCCAAAGGAAATTGGATAGGTACTTGAAGGAAATTAGCTTTCTGGAGTACTGGGATCAAGTGGGGGAATGGGACTGATTGGATTGCTCCTTGGGAGCTGGCAATGACTTGTGCTGTAAATGACTCCATCATCTTTTGGATTTCCAGTAATGTGATTGTGATTGTGCTGCTGTAACTCAAATCCACTGGATTGTTACAGGACTGGATTGTTCTGTAGCACCATTTCTTTTGGTTCAAAGTCACAAACTAACTTTCAGAATTTGGTAATATTAGTTCTTACAGCTAATATTAAATATGTAGCTTAAGTGTAGAGTACACTTAAACACAATACACAATAAAAGCCATTTTGCACCTCTTTACTTTCAAATTTTTAAGGTTTATCAATGTTTGGGATACCTGCAAAGAATTGTTTTAAAACATAACTCTCTTTTCCTGGGCCCTTTTTCACTTATGCAAAATCATTTGTTAATCATCCTGATCAGGGATTTAATTATATATCCTTGGAGCAAGTGGGATTTGAACATAGGCTTCCTGGCTCAGAGGTAGGGTCATTATCACTGCACCACACAAGCTGTCTCCTTATTCTTGCACTAGATGAAAGAAAATGTTCATCACCTGATGAGTTTTTCTTTAATAACTTGCATGCAATCCATCTTATCTTTTGTTTTATGACATAATTGTAGTCAACAATATGAACTTTCTGCACTTTAACATTTGCATTATTCCTTCTAAGCTCCAAACAAGTATGCTGCTTTTTTAAAAGTTTGACATCCTTTCTGTATTGAAATTGAGACTCTATTTCCTGGAATCGCCTTTATTTCCTGGAATTTTAAAATTGTACACTTCCCTCCCTCTGCAACCATCATTTGTTTAATACCCAACCACCTCATTAACAACAAATCACAACTTCAGTATTTCCTTCAGCTCTTTCAGTCTCTCTAATCTTGGTGGTGTCCTGCATTGAGGTTTAAACATTCATACTAAGTTTGTAATTGTCAAGGAATAAAATTGCTTATTAATTCCATATCCTGTAAACTTGGTTAATTCTGAATATAAATTTCCACATGCTTTCCTTTTATTGGTCAGAGCATTGAGTATAGGAGTCGAGAGGTCATGCTGTAGCTGTATAGGACATTGGTTAGGCCAGTTTTGGAATATTATATGCAATTCTGGTCTCCCTCCTATAGGAATGATGTTGTGAAACTTGAAAGGGTTCAGAAAAGATTTACAATTAAGAATACTTAAGAATTTTGAACTCCATGTGAAGGATGTATCATCAAATAAATACACTATTACATACAACAGATATTCATAAAAGTCATGAAGTAGTTAGGTTACATTACAGAAGCACAAATCCATATATTGAAAAGGTTAACAGATTTTTGTCTGAGTTTAAGAAATACTTCCTCGTTATAGTGTACATATGAATGGTAAAATGCAATACAAAAATCTTCTAAAGGAAAGAAAATATGCACAGAACAGCTACATATAATTGTACAATTTATGATGACAGATGCATTACAGTGCACACTGCAAGCATTATTTCTGGAATTTATGGTACATAGAGTCATAGAGGTGTACAGCACAGTTGCCAGTATTGAAGGGTTTGAACAGGCTGGGGCTGATTTTACCTGAATCATTGGAGGCTTATGGTGACCTTTATGAAGGTATATAAAATCATGAGGGGTCTGAATAGGATAAAGAGACAAGATCTTTTCCCTGGGAAGGGGGAGTTCAGGACTAGAGGGCATACTAGGGTGAGATGGGAAAGATTTAAAAGGGACCTAAGGAGTAACTTGCTCATACAGAGGGTGGTGCATGTATGGAATGAACTGCCACAGGAAATGGTCGAGGCTGGGACAGTCGCAACATTTTAAAGGGCATCTGGATGTGTATGTGAATAGGAAACATTTAGAGGAATATGGGACAAGTGCTGGCAAATGGACCTGGATTAATTTAGGATATTTAGGCATGGGTGAGTTGGACCGAAGGGTCTGTTTCTGTGCTGTACCCCTCTATGGCTCTATGTCTCATAAATTCCAGAAATAATGCTTGCAGTGTGCACTGTCTCTCACCACACACAAATTATACAACTATATAAGACTATAAGACATAGGAGCGGAAGTAAGGCCATTCGGCCCATCAAGTCCACTCCGCCATTCAATCATGGCTGATGGGCATTTCAACTCCACTTACCCGCATTCTCCCCGTAGCCCTTAATTCCTTGTGACATCAAGAATTTATCAATTTCTGCCTTGCTGATCTGTGTATAATTTCTTCCCTTAAGAACATTTTTGTATTGCATTTTACCATTCATATGTACACTATAACAAGGAAGCATTTCCTAAATTCAGACAAAAATTTGTTTACCTTTTCAATATATGGATTTGTGCTTCTGTAATGTAGCCTAACTATTTCATGACTTCTATGACTATTGTATGTAATAGTGTATTTATTTGATGATACATCCTTCACATGGAGTTCAAAATTCTTAATTATTTTGAGTCTAAGTATTGTTCATCAGGTTCATGAATACATTCATTGGGTTCACCAATATTCTTAAAATCAAGATTCTGGTCTGCTTTTTTATACAAATATACCTATTTTAGGGTTGGGAGGGGGTGGATGTTTGCTAAATAATAGATTGCCAAAAACTAGAGGGCATGTCCATTTGCCCTTTAGAAAGTCATGCAGACCAATGACACTACTCAACATTCTAGCTAACATACTGTTTTCCAACATTAGTAGTTAGTCTCTAGCATACAACCTGTATACAGCATAAAACACCTTGTTTAAAATTTGAACAATTTTTAGATTACTGAGGAGAAAGTGAGGTCTGCAGATGCTGGAGATCAAAGTTGAAACTTTATTGCTGGAACAGCACAGCAGGTCAGGCAGCATCCAGGGAACAGGAGATTCGACGTTTCGGGCACAGGCCCTTCTTCAGGAAGGGCCTGTGATTACTGATGCAATAGTCAATGTTTAAATATACATGAAATTCCAATCCAGAACTGAGAAACAATAATTTGAATCTCATCTCAGGCAGGTATTTCCACTAAAGTTACAGGCAGTTTGGCAATTCAGAAATTCAATTGGATAAACTGAAGATTGTGCTTAGGCAAAATGCTATTTGGCAGGAAAAAAGCTTAACAAGTTGTATGCCTCGGATTATACTTGGTCCTTTATTTTATTTCCTAAATGCTGAGGTTTTGGAGCAATCCTGATTTCCTTCACATCTGTCAGCTGGATTGTAAGCAGTCATAGATCATTGAATTTGGCTGGGCTGCTTGAGAGCACTGTTAGTAAAACGTTTTGTATTTTAGGTTTTATAAAAAGGGGTAGAGATTACAAGAGCAAGGAGAATGTTGTGAACTTAAAGAAGACACTCGTTTATTCTTGGCTGGAATGTCGAATCCATTTCTGAGCACCACACTTTAGGAAGGATGTAAAGGCAATGGCCCAAGTACAGAAAGGATGTATGAGAATGGCACCAGGAATGAGTAATTTCAGTTATGAAATGAGAAGAGAATCTTGAGAGAAGATAGTTTGGAATATTCAATATCATGAGGGGTGAATATAGAGTAAATGGGAGAAACTGTTCCCACTCGCAAATGGATCAAGTATTAGAGAGAGGGTGCAAATTTTAAAGCAATAGACTAAAAAACCAAAACCAATATGAGTGGTCAAGGCCTGGAATGCATTATATTATTGTGACTGAAGCAGTTTCAACTGGGCATTCAAAAGAGAATTATTTTTCAAATAACCCTGTAGAGGATAATGGGTGGGGAGGTGGGTGGGTGCATGGCGGTAGTGGAAGTAGGAGAGTGGAACTAAGTGACAGTCTCGAGCTGATGCAAAGTTGGTAAACTGAGTGACTGCCTCCTGCACTGTAATAATTATGTGAAGTTATTTGCCCAAGTGTAGTTTGAGTACCAAGGAATTTTAATGGCACTCCTATATGTATAATATATATTTTTGTGATTAATTGTAATTTGTAAATTGCATCTGCTTTGTAATTTCTCTGCTGTTGCAGCTGTTACCACATAAGAGATAGTGGGAATGGACCAGTCTGTCATTGAAGTTTGTTTTGCCATTCAGCAAAATCCTGGCTGATCATTTGTCTCTGAAGCACTTCTCGTGCACCAAATCCTAAGATTTTTGGATGTTGAGGGAATTGATCATTTCCGACTTGTTTGTACTTGACTGAACTTCCATATGAGAGAAAGTTTTCATTAAAGTGCCAGAGGCTGATGGGCAACCTGAGAGGAGTATATAAAATTGAGGCATGGATAGTGTGCACAGTCAGTCTTTTTCCGCAGAGTGGAAATATCAAAAACTAGGGGGGGAGGAGAGTGTAGGTTTTAAAGCGAGAGACGGAAAATTTGATTTTGTTTTTTTACAGAGAGGATATTAGGTGCCTAGAATGTGCTGCTAGAGGAGGTGGTAAAAGTGGAAACGTTAGCAAAGTTTGAGGTATTTAGACAGACACATGAACAAGCAAGCTATAGAGGGATATGGACCATATGCTGGCAGATGGGGTTAATTTAGAATGGCATTTTGCTTGGTACAGACATGGTGGGTTGAAGGGCCTGTTACTATGCTGTACTGTTCCATTTTCTAATTCCAAAGCTTTTCACAACCTTGAGTGAACAGTTTTTTTTCCCCCTCGGTGCAGTCTTAAGTAACTAGCACTTATTTCTGAAACTGTGATCCCGAACTCTTGACTCTGTAGCCTAGTAAGCCTATAAAGAATTTTATCTGTTTTTTTAAACAATTAACTTCCATTCTTCCAAACGCTAGGATATTTGGGTTGCGTTACACACCTTCCAATCTTCAGAAGCTCTGAACTTAGAAAACATGGGTTCAGTCTTGTGAGAGTTATAATACTGGATGAGAAATACAAGGTCTGACCTTCTAAGCTAGAGATTGATCATTCAAATCGTACCTTGGCGGTTTGAATTTCCTTTTTTTCTAAAAGATCTAGAAAAAAATCTGGTATCAGTAAACAATGACCATGAAGCTGTCAGATTGATATTTTTAAAAAAATATTAATTTTATTAATGCTCTCTAGGAAAAGAGACCTGTCCTGGTTTGGTCTATAATAATTAATTTCAGTAATAGTTGCTTTTTGCAACTGCAGGAAATGCCAAATTCAAATGCCTGTTTGTTGTTCTTATACAAAGACTGTAGAACTTTTTTAGTACCTACATAACTACGAAAAGATTTTTTAATGAAGAAAGTATATTTTTGCATTTTAAAAAAAAGTTAACTTTTGCATTACATCGTTAAAAACTGAAAGAACTGTGGATGCTGGAAATCGGAAACAGAATTTGCTGAAAAGGCTCAGCAGGTTTGGCAGTATCTGTAGAGAGAAAACAGAGTTACTGATTCAGATTCAGTCATCTTTCCTTCGAAAGAAACGTTAACTCTGATTTCTGTTCACAGATGCTGCTAAAACTGCTGAACTTTACCTGCAATTTCTGTTTTTATTTCAGTAATACATCAACTGGTTAACTCTTAATTGGTTGTTCAAAGTGACTTTGCAATTCCTTCAGTTGTATCAGTAGAACACCACATAGACTGTAATGACTTAAAAAGAAAAAAGACAATTTTGTCCTCAGGAGAACAAAGGTTAAGCAAACTTTAGCCTTTCCACATCTGAGCATTGCATTTTCAAAATCGCTGTTTACTTTTAATGCGTACTGGTTTCCTTCCTGCCTTCTAAAATGGCACACAAATTTTACTTCAGCAAGCACGAATTTCCTTCACTTGCTGTACATGTGCAAACTACTAACTTGGAACAAGAAATTTCTGGAATCCTTTGTTTATTAGCAACTAAAGCAGGGGATGAAAATTTCAAGATCCTTTTAGCTGTATCATTTCTATTGTCAACAGGGCATCTTAATTAAAATGCCTTTTTTTGGAGCCAGAATCATTTTGAAATAGTCTTTGACCATACGTTTTTTTGTTCAGTCTCCTACTATTGAACAATTATGTTTGTGTTTTCAGTAAATGATTCTGACCCATCTTGCTTTTCAATCTCAGACCAAAAATTAAACAGCAATCCTTCTTTTAAAACATTCGAAGATGCTTCTTCTACATGCTGCTTTTTAACAATGTACATTAATGATATAGATGAAGGTATTAAAAGTAATATTAGCAAGTTTGCTGATGACACAAAGCTGGGTGGCAGGGTGAAATGTGAGGAGGATGTTAGGAGAATACAGGGTGACCTGGACAGGCTAGGTGAGTGGACGGATGCATGGCAGATGCAGTTTAATGTGGATAAATGTGTGGTTATCCACTTTGGTGGCAAGAACAGGAAGGCAGATTACTACCTAAATGGAGTCAAATTAGGTAAAGGGGCAGTACAACAAGATCTGGGTGTTCTTGTACATCAGTCAATGAAAGCAAGCATGCAGATACAGCAGGCAGTGAAGAAAGGTAATGACGTGCTGGCTTCATAACGAGAGGAATTGAATATAGAAGCAAAGAGGTCCTTCTGCAGCTGTACAGGGCCCTGGTGAGACCGCACCTGGAATATTGTGCGCAGTTTTGGTCTCCAAATTTGAGAAAGGGCATTCTAGCTATTGAGGGAGTGCAGCGTAGGTTCACGAGGTCAATTCCGGGAATGGCGGGACTATCTTACACTGAAAGATTGGAGAGACTGGGCTTGTATACGCTTGAGTTTAGAAGGCTGAGAAGGGATCTGATTGAGACGTATAAGATTATTAAAGGATTGGACACTCTGGAGGCAGGAAGCATGTTTCCGTTGATGGGTGAGTCCTGAACCAGAGGACATGGTTTAAAGATAAGGGGTAGGCCACTTAGAACAAAATTGAGGAGAAACTACTTCACCCACAGAGTGGTGGGTGTATGGAATGCTCTGCCCAGAACGCTGTGGAACCCAAGTCTCTGGATACTTTTAAGAAAGAGTTGGATAGAGTTCTTAAGGATAGTGGAATCAAGGGTTATGGGGATAAGGCAGGAACAGGATACTGATTGTGGATGATCAGCCATGATCATAATGAATGGTGGTGCAGGCTCAAAGGGCAGAATGGCCTACTCCTGCACCTATTGTCTATTGTCTACGTTAAAGCACTTAAATAATTATTCTACAAGACACCTACAGACTTCGGATTGAGACTGACCCTGTTCTGTGTCCTGAATGTTATTGTTGAAAGTCACTTCTTGGTACCTGATGATAGTGATTTTTAACTATATGGTAGACCTTCTGAAAATAGATCACTGACATCACTAACCCAAAAATTTCCTGCCCACTTACATCAATTTAATTGAAATAATTATGCAAGTTACGGACAGATGGGTGAAGTATTTATTGAGGGTGGGAAAGAGAATACTTTTTGAGAAATTGCTTGAATATTGCAGATGTGCTGTACATCAAGGAATTGCTGAAATCATGGACTGTTTTTCTCTCCTTAAATATGTTTTCTTTCCTCCTCTTAGATTTTGCACCCTGTGACCCTGATGAAGGGAGATGGGAAGGAGACCTGGTCCAAACCTTGGTCAGTGCCACTTTGTAATCATCCCCAGGTGATGTCTAAGGACTCTTTTTTTCCTTTTCCTCCACTCCCATGTATCTCATTGACATCTGCATGATGACTTACTTGTATTGAAAAATTACTGCCAAAAATCTTATTTACTGAATCAAAAAACCCAAATAAGACAATATTTCCCATCTCCACACCATGTCACTGTGTGTGTGTGAAGTAGTCAAATACCTAATGATTGAAATGAACAACTCTTGGTTTAGATTTGTTTTACATAATTTGTCATAGCCATAACACCACATTAGGCATAACTTGACTCCAGTCCATACCAACCCTCAGAGTACAAAGTTAAAAATCACACCACACCAGGTTATAGTCCAACAGGTTTAATTGGAAGCACACTAGCTTTCGGAGCGACGCTCCTTCATCAGGTGATTATCACACAACCACCTGATGAAGGAGCGTCGCTCCGAAAGCTAGTGTGCTTCCAATTAAACCTGTTGGACTATAACCTGGTGTGGTGTGATTTTTAACTGGTTGATAGGTGTGCTTGCATTGTACCACAACCTACTTTTCAGAGAGCAGCTTCCTAAATTTTAAAGTATGTATTCTGATTTAACTGCATGTGAAAGATTGATAAGCTTTTGAGTATTGATTAAGCTACCATGTGGTTAGCATACCTTCCTGGTGTGAAATGTTCCGCATTCACAATATGGTGTTAGAAACTAAGGGTGATGAAACAGTCAACAGAGAAGGGAATTTGGAAGATGTGGCCAAATAGGCTATTTAAAACTGATGGTGGGTCTGATATGGAGATCTTGGCTCTTAATCAAATATCTCAATCTCTTAGCTTAGTTTTAAATATGGATAGTAACTTAACAGCTGGTTTTAAGATCTGGTGTATAGTGATTTTTATCCATTGCTGTATTTTTCTTCTAGGAGTTGAATACTTAATTCTTCGGACTTGCTATATATAGCTACTCCTAGGTTTTTGTTACCTTTTCATTTTATTTCTAGTTAATAAACTATATATGTGGCTTAAAGACAGGTGAAAAAACAGTATGATATTTTATTACACAATAATATTGTCCAGAGTTAAGCTTTTTCTTTTACAACAGCCACAATCTACAGAATGAAATGCAATCTTAGTGTTGAAACAAACTAATGAACTGCTTGTGCTTCAAGCAGGGTATGTGTCATAGAGTCAGAGATGTACAGCATGGAAACAGACCCTTCAGTCCAACCCGTCCATGCCGACCAGATATCCCAACCCAATCTAGTCCCACATGCCAGCACCCGGTCCATATCCCTCCAAGGAGAAAGTGAGGTCTGCAGATGCTGGAGATCAAAGTTGAAACTTTATTGCTGGAACAGCACAGCAGGTCAGGCAGCATCCAGGGAACAGGAGATTCGACGTTTCGGGCACAGGCCCTTCTTCAGGAATATCCCTCCAAACCATCTTCGCTTTCTTCACTAAGTATGGTTGTATAAATATTCTTGGTTACTCATTTTCTAAAATTGTGGGCAATCTTCAACAGTACTGACTCTGAAAATGTCTGTGTCAAAAATGAAGCATCTTTTTGTGCAATAAATTGTAGTTTTGACAGTGATTGTTTTGGGGTGGGGATTCATTTGTTAGTGTAGGACAAAATTCTTTTTAAAAAAGCTAAAAGTAAGCTTAGTGATGTAGAACCAAATGGATCAGATCTCTGCTCTAAAGTCCTGTCATATCTAATCATGTATGTTGGTGGATAATTAAACAACTGACAAGAGATGAGGCTCCACAAATGTCCTCATCCTCCTTAACAGGGCAGCCCAGCACAGTAATGCAAAAGACAAGACTGACGTATTTGCATCTGTCTTCAGCAGAAGTGCTGAGTGGTTGCTCCATCTCTGCCTCTTCCAGGCGTCCATGGATTACACTAGTCTTCATCCAATGTAATTTGTTCCATATGACATAAAGAAATGACTGAAGACACTGGATACTAAAGAAGAGTTAATGAGAATTGGGAGGAAAACTCTTCTGGTTGGAGTCCCGTCTAGCAAAAAGGAAAATAGTTATTGGAGGCAAATCATTCAGTCCTAGGAATTCTCTGCAGGCGTTCCTCAAGATAGTGTCCTAGGTCCAGTCATCTTCAGCTGTTTCATCAATGACCTTCCCTCCATTGTACTATCAAAGATGGAAATAGTCATAGAGATGTACAGCATGGAAACAGTCCCTTCAGTCCAACCCATCCATGCCGACCAGATATCCCAACCCAATCTAGTCCCAATTAGCAGCACCCAGCCCATATCCCTCCAAACCCTTCCTATTCATATACCCATCCAAATGCCTCTTAAATGTTGCAATTGTACCAGCCTCCACCACATCCTCTGGCAGCTCATTCCGTACACACACCACCCTCTGAGTGAAAAAGTTGACCTTTAGGTCTCTTTTATATCTTTCCCCTCTCACCCTAAGCCTGTGCCTTCTAGTTCTGGACTCCCTGACCCCAGGGAAAAGACTTTGCCTATTTATCCTATCCATGCCCCTCATCATTTTGTAAACCTCTACAAGGTCACCCCTCAGCCTCCGACGCTCCAGGGAAAACAGCCCCAGCCTGTTCAGCCTCTTCCTGTAGCTCAGATCCTCCAACCCTTTTCTGAACCCTTTCAAGTTTCACAACATCTTTCCGATAGGAAGGAGACCAGAATTGCACGCAATATTCCAACAGTGGCCTAACCTATGTCCTGTACAGCCGCAACATGACCTCCCAACTCCTGTACTCAATACTCTGACCAATAAAAGAAAGCATACCAAAAGTCACTATCCTATCTACCTGTGACTCCACTTTCAAGGAGCTATGAACCTGCACTCCAAGGTCTCTTTGTTCAGCAACACTCCCTAGGACTTTACCATTGAGTGTATAAGTCCTGCTAAGATTTGCTTTCCCAAAATGCAGCACCTCGCATTTATCTGAATTAAACTCCATCTGCCACTTCTCAGCCCATTGACCCATCTGGTCCAGTTCCTGTTGTAATCTGAGGTAACCCTCTTTGCTGTCCACTACACCTCTAATTTTGGTGTCATTTGCAAACTTACTAATTGTACCTCTTATGCTCGCATCCAAATCATTTATGTAAATGACAAAAAGACCCAGCACCGATCCTTGTGGCACTCCACTGGTCACAGGCCTCCAGTCTGAAAAACAACCCTCCACCACCACCCTCTGTCTTCTACCTTTGAGCCAGTTCTGTATGCAAATGGCTAGTTCTCCCTATATTCCATGAGATCTAAGCTTGCTAATCTGCCTCCCATGGGGAACCTTGTGGAACGCCTTACTGAAGTCCATATAGATCACATCTACTGCTCTGCCCTCATCAATCTTCTTTGTTACTTCAAAAAACTCGATCAAGTTTGTGAGACGTGATTTCCCACGCACAAAGCCATGTTGACTATCCCGAATCAGTCCTTGCCTTTCCAAATACATGTACATCCTGTCCCTCAGGATTCCCTCCAACAACTTGCCCACCACCGAGGTCAGGTTCACCGGTCTATCGTTCCTGGCTTGTCTTTACCGCCCTTCTTAAATAGTGGCACCATGTTTACCAACCTCCAGTCTTCCGGCACCTCACCTGTGACTATCGATGATACAAATATCTCAGCAAGACACCCAGCAACCACTTCTCCAGCTTCCCACAGAGTTCTCGGATACACCTGATCAGGTCCTGGGGACGTATCCACTTTTAACCGTTTCAAGACACCCAGCACTTCCTCCCCTCTAATCTGGACATTTTGCAAGATGTCAACATCTATTTCCCTAGAGTCTATACCTTCCATATCCTTTTCCACAGTAAATATGGTGTAAAATATTCTTTTAGTATCTCCCCCATTTTCTGTGGCTCCACACAAAGGCTGCTTTGCTGATCTTTGAGGGGCCCTGTTCTCTCCCTAGTTAACCTTTTTGTCCTTAATATATTTGTAAAAATTCTTTGGATTCTCCTTAATTCTATTTGCCAAAGCTATCTCACGTCCCTGTTTTGCCCTCCTGATTTCCCTCTTAAGTATACTCCTACTTTCTTTATACTCTTCCAAGGATTCACTTGATTCCTGTCTATACCTGAGATATGCTTCCTTCTTTTTCTTAGCCAAACCCTCAATTTCTTTAGTCATCCAGCATTCCCCATACCTACCAGCCTTCCCTTTCACACTGACAGGAATATACTTTCTCTGGATTCATGTTATCTCATTTCTGAAGGCTTCCCATTTTCCATCCATCCCTTGACCTGCGAACATCTGCCTCCAATCAGCTTTCAAAACTTCTTGCCTAATACAGTCAAAATCGGCCTTTCTCCAATTTAGAACTTCAACTTTTAGATTTGGTCTATCCTTTTCCATCACTATTCTAAAACGAATAGAATTATGGTCACTGGCCCCAAAGTACTCCCCCACTGACACCTCAGTCACTTGCCCTGCCTTATTTCCCAAGAGTAGGTCAAGTTTTGCACCTTCTCTCGTAGGTACATCCACATACTGAATCAGAAAATTATCTTGTTCACACTTAACAAATTCCTGTCCATCTAAACCCTTAACACTATGGCAGTCCCCATCGATGTTTGGAAAGTTAAAATCCCCTACCATAACTACCCTATTATTCTTACAGATAGCTGAGATCTCCTTTAGAAGTTTGTTTCTCAATTTCCCTCTGACTATTGGGGGGTCTATAATACAATCCCAATAATGTGATCATCCCTTTCTTTCTCAGTTCCACCCAAATAACTTCCCTGGATGTATTTCCGGGAATATTTTCCCTCAGCGCAGCTGTAATGCTATCCCTTATCAAAAATGCCACTCCCCCTCCTCTCTTGCCTCCCTTTCTATCCTTCCTGTAGCATTTGTATCCTGGAACATTAAGCTGCCAGTCCTGCCCATCCCTGAGCCATGTTTCCATAATTGTTATGATATCCTCGTCCCATGTTCCTAACCATGCCCTGAGTTCATCTACCTTGCATTGAAATAAATGCATTTTAATTTATTAGTCCTACCTTGTCCCTGCCTGCCCTGACTGTTTGACTCACTTCTGTTCTCGGCTGTACCCGTCTCAGATCGATCTCTTTCCTCACTATCTCCCTGGGTCCCACCACCCCCACCTTACTAGATTAAAGCCTCCCAAGCAATTCTAGCAAATTTACCTGCCAGTATATTAGTCCCCTTCCAATTTAGATGCAATCCGTCCTTCTTGTACAGGTCACTTCTACCCCAAAAGAGATTCCAATGATCCAAAAATGTGAATCCTTCTCCCATACACCAGCTCCTCAGCCATGCATTCATCTGCTCTATCCTATTCCTGCCCTCACTAGCTCGTAGCACTGGGAGTAATCCAGATATTACTACCCTTGAGGACCTCCTTTTTAAATTTCTGCCTAACTCTGTCATCTCCCTTCAGAATCTCAACCTTTTCCTTTCCAATGTCGTTGGTTCCAATGTGGACAATGACCTCCTGCTGGCCCCTCTCCCCCGTGAGAACATTCTGCACCCTCTCTGAGACATCCTTGATCTTGGCACCAGGGAAACAACACACCATTCTGCTTTTTCTTTGCTGGCCACAGAAACGTCTGTCTGTACCTCTGACTACAGAATCCCCTAACACAATTGATCTCTTGGAAGCCAACGTACCCCTTGTTGCATTAGAGCCAGTCTCGATACCAGAAACTTGGCTGTTCGTGCTACGCTTCCCTGAGAATCCATCACCCCCTACATTTTCCAAAACAGCATACCTGTTTGAAATGGGTATATTCACAAAAGACTCCTACACTAGCTGCCTACCTGTCTTACCCTTCCTGGAGTTAACCCATCGATGTGACTGTATCTGAGACTTTCCCCCCCTCCTATAACTGCCATCCATCACATACTGTTGCTGTTGCAAATTCCTCATCGCTTCTATCTGTCTCTCCAACCGATCCACTCGATCTGATAAGATTCGCATCCAACAGCATTTATGGCAGATATAATCCGCAGTAACCCTTAAACTCTCTTTAAACTCCCACATCTGACAAGAAGTACATATCACTGCAAAGGAGAAAGTGAGGACTGCAGATGCTGGAGATCAGAGCTGAAAATGTGTTGCTGGAAAAGCGCAGCAGGTCAGGCAGCATCCAAGGTTGCTGGAAAATCCAGCCTGACCTGCGCTTTTCCAGCAACATATTTTCAGCTCTGATCTCCAGCATCTGCAGTCCTCACTTTCTCCTAGACCTTGGATGCCATATCACTGCAAAGGCCATTTTTGCTCCTTCACAATCTACAGACCCAGAAAATAACACCGTCTTATTCATCTACAAACACTGCCCCAGTTTAAATTAATAGCTATGGCTTATATTTTAAGTTTAATCAAGAGACTGATCTCCAAAAACATATAATCAAGAAAGAATCCACAATCCTCACTACTGCAGCCTTTCTATTGGACAGACTTAAAACAACAATTAACTTATCTGATTCTGTGCTGTGAACTTCGCCCAACAGCTCCCCCGAGATTAGTTGTGAATTTCACTGCTTGTTAATTTTTCCAGATGCACTCCGATGTCCAACAATACACAAATTCAAACAGCAAAGGCAGGTTCCCCCTCCCCCCATCATGTGCTCCCTTTGTCTGCTCTTCTCCCTTTGTCTGCTCTTCTCCCTTTGAAAACTGCTGTTGTTTTGACTTTTTTTTTCCCCAAAGTTTCATAACAATGCAACAGCATATAAAACAGTAATTGCTGCTCCTGGAATTCGAGGAAATCACCTCCAACACCTAAAATACCTCAAAAAAAAAGGAGCAGCTCTTACAGCCAGAAATTTTTCTCATCCTCCATCTTGGATTACCCAGAATCCAATGATCACTTTGCAACGTTCATTTGTGACTCCTGAGATACTGAAGTAACCCATGTACATCAACATGTGGATAATATTCAGATTTAGCTAATAAATGGCAAGTAACATTTGCATCACAAAAATGCCAGGCAATCAACTTCTCCAAGAAGAAAGAGTCTGACCATTTCTGCTTAATATTCAATAGCATTACCATTGCTCAATTACCTAAAATCAACATCCAGGGTGTTCCCATTGTCCATGAACTATACTGGACCAACCTTACACATACTATAACTACAATAGTGGGTCAGAGGCTAGGAATTCTGCAGAAAATAACTCCTGTCTTCTAAATACACATCAGAAATTTGGTGGAATGCTCTCCATTTGCACAGATGGATGCCGCTCTAACAACACACTTGAGAAGTTTGACATTATCCAGGACAGAGCAGACGATTTGGTTGCCACCCAACTCCCCACCTACACCGTTCACTCCCTTCAACACCACATTGTTGTGATCCATCTCCAAGACACATTGCAACAACTCACCAAGATTCCTTTGATAATATCTTCCAAAACCAGTGACCTCTATTATCTGGAAATTTTCTTCAAGTTGAAACTCATTCTGTATTGAAACTATATTACCTTGCCATCTCTGTCATTGGGTAAAAATCACGAAACTCTTTTCCTAACTGCACTTGGGTGTTCTTACAACCTGATGGTTCAAGGAGGCAGTTCACCAGGATAATCTTCGGTGCAGTTATGGCCGGGAAATAATGCTGACCTAACCAATGACACATATTCCCTTGCCCAACCTTTTTAAAAAAAAACAGATAAGCACTAATTTGGTATGATGGAAATCTCATCGGAGGGAATCAAGCTTGGGATTCTGAGAAAGGTGATTATGCATTTGGGAGCTAATAGTGTGTTCAAAGACTTTAAAGAAAAAAAGGAGGTTGTAATTTACAAGAAACTAAAATTATGGATTTGCTAGTTGAGGAGAGTAGTCACTCAGTACTGTACTGAGGTGCCAGTTGTGATTAATTATTCTATCATGTTTGAATCGACAACTGACGCCCAACACATTCTGCTATATACTCAATGATGCATTTATGTGAATATAAATGGTTGTTTCAAAATAGTGAACTAAGTTATAGGAAATAAATTGAACTTATTCAGAAGCAGCTAGCATCTATCTTTAGAAGGTTCAGGAAGACTTTTTTTTTAATTTACAAGAGTTTGGGAAGAAATTCTTTTTGAAAACGTGAGCTTCCCAAGGTGGCGATTGTCTGTGGCTTTTGGCTCTCCCTCTACATGGAATCACAGGATCAAATCCAAAACCAAACCTAAGGTTTCAAAGACATTGAATACTGAACTAAAGCTGGCAGAGCCCATACCATAATATGCAACCACCAAATGATGCATCAAAGTACATAGCTTTATATATCTTACATATATTGACTCCTTGCAAAGCTTACTCCATTAGTTCCTTGTTCCCTTGGCTCTGCTTCCACTTCAAGCATTGATTTCATTCCTAACATTTGATGCCTAGAATTGAGAAGTTTAAATTTCAGCAAAGGAAGACAAAGGAAATGGTTTTAAGAGAGGGAAAAGAGTGCAAAAGTAAGCTAATGGGAAACATACAAACTGAGTGTAAAAGCTTCCTATAAATATTTGTAGAGAAAAAGATTAGTAAAAACAAATGTATGTCCCTTATGGGGAGTCAGAAACAGGGGAAGTTATAATGGGGAATGAAGAGAGTACACCAATACATATTTTGGTTCAGCTTCACTTTAAAAAAAGGACATAAATAATGTTGAAAAATGCTGAGAAACATAGTCTAGTGAGAGAGACTAACTGAAGGAAGACCATCTCAGTAGGAAAATGTTGTTAGGAAAATTGATGGAATTAAAGGCCAACAGGTCCCATGTTCCTGATCAATCTGCATCCCAGAGTCCTTAAGAAAGTAGTCCTCCAATGAGAGCATTGTCAGTTATCTTTCAAAATTCTCTAGACTCCGGAACCGTTCTTATGGACTGGGGGGAAGCTAATGTAACCGCATTATTTAAAAAGAGGCAGTAGAGAGAAATCTGAATTATATACTGGTTAGTTTGACACCAGTAATGGGGCATAATGCTAGACAACTATTTAAAAAAATATATTTAATAGCAGAGTATTAGGTTTTTTTCCTGAGGTTGCACACACCAACTTCTGCAAAACAGCTAAAGTTTATTAAAGCTTGTACAAGCTGGGTGACCCCTTTGACACTCTTTGCAGGTGTGTGAAGTCGAGTCAAAGAGGCTCCGAACAAAGGAAACACTTCCCCTTTATACAGGTGAGTTGGTAACACTTAGATATTCTGGCCACTCAACTCAACCCCCCTGGGTTAACTACATGTTAACCCAGATACAATGTTAGGATGAGATCATCCTCCGAGATAATGCAAATATAAATGCCCTAATCCTGGAGAATCATTATGCAGATGATTTCTGACCCCGCATTTTCCCAAGAAAACGTAGGTGTGACATACCTAGCTTCAGAGGATGGCTAGAAAGCATTTTTGAATGGAAGAGATTGAATGATAGATTAATTTGAGAATAGTAGGGGAGTAGTAGTAGGTGATTGTGTCTAAACAGAGTAGGAGTCATCCGCATTCCTGCATGAATGTCATCCCCACCCACTTCGAGGATGTTCAGCAAGTGCAATTTAACCCTTTTAATATTAGATTAATGTCCAGAGAGATATTCCAATTTAATTTTTTAACATTACATTCCACCCTTATCATTCCATGATAACCACCAGGATGAGACTACCTGTTTTCATAACTCTGACAGCCAGTATTTAAGCAAGTTATTGACACACAACATGCAATGATTGTAACAACAAAAGTTACTAGTCCATGCAGTAGAGTTCTTAAATCCACAGTCCTTAGTGACCACTCCACCATCTTCAAGTCGAGTGGAGACGAGCCAGTTATCCAAAATCGTCTTCAATAAAGTCCAACCTGAAAACAAAATTCAGTCTGTTCTTGCACACCACTCCACAGAAAAATGAATCCTTGGATAAGGGCAGTTAAATACTTAACAAAGCTGACGAGACTTCCATCCTTTCGGAGATGCTTCAGATGGAGGATACCAGCGCATCTGAGCGTGCAGTGCGGTGGTTGCAGCAGGCAGCAGTGTAGGTGAACACAGCATTCTTTGCTGCTTCTGCTCTCGCTCTGCTGTTAAATGTAACGTAGCCAACTAGCTGTTGTGATGTTAGCTTGATCAGTGAACCTTCATATCCCTTAAATGATCAAAAGAGAAGGTAAAGCTCATGTGGTTTAATGTCCGTAGGAAGGCCACTGGTAAAAAGCATACAGACCTCCTCTTCACTGTTTGTTAGCTGCTTCACTTTTCATGCTCATGACTGGGGAGCTGATTAAATCAGTTGGATCAGATTATGAAGTGATGGGCAGTGGTTCAAAGGCATGCTTTACCTGTGAATGGAGAAACTCTAGAGATGATGTTTGTCACTGAAAGTATCTCTGCATTTCCCCTCTCATTCCTTCCTTGCCAAGGTGGTTATCAGTATAAAGACAGTCACCCATTTAACTTCACTTTGTATCTGCCTATTTCAACATTCTTTTGCTCCCTTCATATTGCAAATTCATATTGCCAAGTCTTAATAATAATTGACAGAACTGTAGCAGCTCAGGTTCAAGTTCTAATATTCCCTAAAATCCTAACAAAACAGCAAACTTAAAATGCACTCTTCTTTTTGTGAACACTCTGCAATTTAGAAAAACAGTAATGACATTTTAATACAATACTCTCGTCTGGATAAAGCATGACCATAGACACACACTTTTTTTAAACAGATATTGTAGAATTTGAAACCGGCTCAAGGTACTCAATCAATTTGTTTTAAGGTTACAAGTTTGAAAATTTTAAAAAGGATCTAATGTTGTACAATTTCAATGTAAAAGCAAAATCCGCCCGATTACACAGTCCACAAAACACTGAATTCAGATCCTGATTCAAACACGGCAAAACAGTTACTTAAAAGGATTTTCTGAACCAGTATTTTAACAAACCAAAATATTTAAATATCAAACGCTCGCAGCATAGCGCAATTTACATTGAAATGTCCCCCCCTCGACCCAATTTATTAGTATAACCTTAATTTCAGTGTTTCTCATTATTTTTTGAAAAGCCTCTGGTCAGAATTCTTATTCTAATGGGGAGGGGGGAGAAAAATGTACACATTTGAGATGCCCCTCAGTTCACCTCACCTGGTGATCATGCACAAAATGGAAAACAAGGAGTCAAAAAGATGGAGCTAGCCCCAAAAGATCTATACCAGAGTCAGACAAAAATAAATCATGTCTACAGACTCCCAATGAACCACCACTGCACAGAAAAAAAACACAAGCATTGGTTCAAGATTCCCAAAGCTCCCTGAACCCCACAGTGTCTGATGCGCACACACAAAAAAAATCACTAAAACATCCTCACCTCGGTGGAAATCTGGACCAAGGAATTACACGCCATAACCGGACGAGGTCGCAAAGGAAAGAAAAACCAGCTGTCCCCTCCCAACGAAATCACACCCACAAAGAGAAAAGCCTTGCAGTGGACCACACGGCGCCACAGTCCAAGCTCTCTCTCCCCAGAAGAAGAAATTGCAGTGTCAAGTCCACAGCCCAGAAACTGAGACTCCCATGACAAAAACCCGGACAAAGCTTCCCTGATAGTCAGTGCACTTTACTGTCAGGATCTGAACAGACCTCCACTTTCTTCCCCTTTTCCAGGTGATGCCATGTTGCCCTAAAAGTATTTCTAAGGGGAGGTGTGGGTGTAAAGATGATAACTTTAAGAAGTACCAAATTCTAACATTTTTTTAATACTCCAGAGCCTCAAACCTAGTGTCTGTCGATGACTTTAAACTCCTTTTTCCCCGAGAGGACTTTTAACCTCTTTTTCACTTTACTTCTCACAGGGACTCTAACCCCAATTTAACCATGGGGTCTCTAACCCCAACTTAACTGTCTTTGTGCAAAGGACTCAGTGTGCGATTTACCTCAAAGATTCTGTCACCACTGAGTCCCAGGAGATGAGGGGTCGACTGAGTGTTTAGCTTAGAGAGAGAGATCGATCAAAGTGAAGCTTACCTTGTGGGCCCATCCATCTCATGCAACCAACATTCAGATGATTGTTTATTCAGTCCAGCTGGAAGCTCCATGTATGTTAGAATCCCACCACTGCTACCATATGTTAGGTTCTTTTCTCAAGGTTTCTCAAATGAGGTGCAATTTGCACACACCAACTTCTGCATACAGTTAAAATTATTAAAGCTTGTACAAGCTGGGTGACCCCTTTTGACCCTCTTCGCAGGCGTGCAAAGTCGAGTTAAAAAGGCTCAGAGCAAAGAAAACACATCCCCTTTATATAGGTTGGTTGGTAATGCTTGCAGATATTCTGGCCAGTCCCCCCATTACGACATGTTACCCCAGGTACAATGGTACGATGAGATCGTCCTCAGAGATAATGTAAATGTCCTAATCCTGGGGAATCATTATGCAGGCGATTTCCTGACTCGGTTGATTCCCCAAGACAATGTAGGTGTGATGTACAGAGGAACCTCGATTATCCAGATATCAATTATCCAAATATCTGATTACCTGAAGGAGATCCCGAGGTCCCGATAGAAACATGACTTCAAAGAGTTCAACCCTGATCACATCTTTTGTTTACAAGTACAATGAACAAAACCGAATTCGGCTCACTGCTGCTGAGAACAGTCCTGGACAGTTAAGGCATCGTCTCTAAATTACTAAGGAGGGGGGATCGGGTGGGGGGCATGGACGGGGATTGGATGGTGGGTGGGGGTGGATGGCAGGAGACGGGGTTGGGGGGTGGACAGGATTAGGGGGGGTGGAGAGCGGGTGGATCTTGCATGCAGTGTGCTGCTGCCTAGTCTCCTGAATGGGAGCAGACTTCACAGAAAACTCCGAGCCACAGAGGAAATTGATTAACCGAATAATCAATTATCCGAACAAAATAGTGTCTACCCATCTCATTCGGATAATCGAGGTTCCTCTGTACCTAGCTTCGGGGGATGGCTATGAAAGCATTTCTCAATGGAACCGATTGAATGATGGTTTGATTTGATAATAGGACAGTAATAGCAAACGATTGTCTAAATGGAGTGGGAGTCATTCGCATTCCTGCATGAATGTCGACCCCACCCACTTCCAGAATGTTCAGCTAGTGCAGTTTAACCCTTTAATGTCCAGAGAGATATTCCAATTTAATCTTTTAAGATGTAGATTAATCTTTTAAGATTAAGATTTAATCTTTTACAAGAGCACTAGGGAAACAGTGCTGTGCTATTAAATATTTTATAATCGATCTCTAGCATTACAAAAGGGTAATCATGTTTGATAAATCTACTTTTTATGGGTGTAACTAACACAGGGGGAGCCAATGGATGTGGTCTACTTGGACTTTCAGAAGGCTGTCAATAAGGTCCTACCTAAGAGAGCATTTAAAATTAAACCATATGGGATTGGGGATAATGTTATGTCATGGACAGAGGACTGGTTGGCAGATGAGAAACAAAGAAAGAACAAACAGATTTTTTTCCAGGTGGCAGGCAGTGACTATTGGGGTACTGCAGGGATTGGTGCTTGAACCCCAGTAATTCACAATATATGTTAATGATTTAAGGAAATTAACTAAATGCGATATCTTCAACACCTCTAGGTGGGAGAGTGAACTGTGAGGAGGATGCATAGGTGTTTCATTGTGATTTGGACAAATTGTGAGTGGGCAACTGCATGAAAGATTAAGTATAATGTGGATAAATGTGAGGTTGTCTGCACTGGTAGCACAAACAGGAATGTTGATTAATATCTGAACGAGGGTCTGTCGGCAAAGATGGAGATACAGTTGGACCTGGGTGCCCTTGTATGCCGGTCACTGAAAATAAGCATGTAAATTCAGCAGGTGGTGAAGAAGGCAAGTGGCATGTTGGCTTTCATCATAATAGAATTTGAGTACAGGAGCATCCACGTCTAGTTGCAATTGTACAGGATCTTGGTGTGACCAGAGTATTGAGTCAAGAGTGTGGTGCTGGAAAAGTACAGCAGGTCAGGCAACATCTGAGGAGCAGGAGAATCGATGTTTCAGGCATAAACCCTTCATCAGGAGTATTGTGTCCAATTTTGGCTATTGAGAGACTTCTAAGGAAGTTTATAAGATTTGATGCTTCCGATGGCAGGACTGACGTATGAAGAGAGACTGGATCAGTTGGACAATATTCACTAGTGGGTGGGGGAATCTCATAGAAACCTATAGGACTGAGATGGGGAGAATTTTTTTTCATGCAGATAGTGATAAGTCTGTGAAATTCTCTGCCACATGAAGTGATTTGAATCCCAAAACTTAGAATGTTTTCAAGTAGTAGTTAGAATTAATTCTTGGGGTTAAAAGGATCAACGGTATGGGGCAAAAGTGGGAACAGGACACTGAGTTGGATGATTAGACATGATCATATTGAATGATGGAGCAGGCTTGAAGGCTCAAATATACTAAACTCATCCAAGCCTAGCCAGTGATACAAAGTTGCAGCATAACCATTTTTTATTGAGTACTTCCTTTGTAGAGCCAGATATCCCAAGAGTTTTTTTTTAAATTGCCTGTTCGATCCTGCCATCTTCAAAAGATTTGTGCATGTATATCCTGAGATCTTGCTGCTAGACCTTTTTTTTTAAATTTACCATATAGTTGTAGAGTCATACGCATGGGAAACAGACCTTTGATTCAACTTGTCCACACCGACCAGACATTCCAATCTGTCCTAGCTCCATTTGCCAGCATTTGGCCCATATCTCTCTCTATATCTTTCTTATCCATATACCCATCCAGATGCCTTTTAAATGTAATTGTCCCTGGTTCCACCACCACCTCTGGCAGCTCATTCTATACATCCTCTGTGTGGAAAAAGTTACAGGTCCTTTTTAAATCTTTCCCCTCATCTTAAACTCAAGCCCTCTAGTTCTGGACACCCCCAGCCCTCGCTATTCACCCTAACTATGCCCCTCATGATTTTATAAACCTCTATAATGTCCAGGGGAATATAGCCCCAGCCTAGTCAGCCTCTTCCTATAACCCAAACTCTCCAGTCCAGCAATATCCTTGTAAATCTTTATTGCATCCTCTCAAGTTTAACAAAAGCCTTCTGATAGAAAGGCAACCAAAATTGTAGGCAGTATACTAAAAGTGGCCTAACCAATGTCCTGTACAGTTGCAACACAATGTGCCAACCCCCATGTTCAGTGTTCTGGCCAATGAAGTCAAGTGTACCAAACACTTTTACCATCCTGTCTACCTGTAACTCCGCTTTTAAGAAACCATGCACCTGCACCTAGGTCTGTTTGTTTGGCAACGTCAAGGCCATGCTGTTAACTATAAAGGTCCTTCTCTGGTTTGCCTTACCAAAATGCAACACCTCACATTTATCTCAATTAAACTTCACCTGCCATTCCTTAGCCCATTGGCCCATCTGATCGAGGTGCCATTGTATTCTGAGACAATCTTCATTATCCACTACAATACCTATTTTGATGTCATCTATAATTTTGCTAACCATGCCTCCCATATTCACATCCAAATTATTCACATAAGTGACGAAAAGCTGTGGACCTAGCACCAATCCTTGTGGTGCACCACTGGTCACAGATCTCCAGTCTGAAAAGCAACCCTCCTCCACCATTTGTCTCCTACCTTCAAGCCAATTTTGTATCCAATTGGCTAGCTCCCCCTGGATCCCATGTGACAGTCTACCATGGAGAACCGTGTTGAACGTTTTGCTGACATCGTACAGACAATGTCTACTGCCTTGCCTTCAGCAATGCTTCTTGTCACCTCTTCAAAAAAACTCAACCAAGTTAGTGAGATACTATTTCTCATGCACACAACCATTTTGACTATCCCTAATTAATTCTTGCCTTTCCCAGTGCATCAGCAATGGGTTCAACTGCTCTATCGTCCTTTTCCTACTCTCACTAGCATGTGGCACCGGTAGTAGTACAGATATTATCTTTGAGGACTTGCTTTTTAACCTCCTGCTTAGTTTCCCATCTTCTCGGTGCCGAACCACATCCCTTTCCCTACCCATGTCGCTAGTACCAATGTATAGAACAACCTCCTGCTGGTTACAGTCCCCTTTTCTGAATTTTCTGCACCATTTCCAAGGCATCCTTGACCTTGGCACCAGGGAGTTCCTTAGCCTCTTCTTTTTCTTCCTAGCAAAATACGTCATTGTGTATACCTGGATTTAAATTGCATGTACTGTGATTCTGGATTAGTGGTGCTGGAAGAGCACAGCAATTCAGGCAGCATCCGAGGACAGGCAAAATCGACGTTTCGGGCAAAAGCCCTTTTTTATCCTGATGAAGGGCTTTTGCCCGAAACGTCGATTTTGCCTGTCCTTGGATGCTGCCTGAATTGCTGTGCTCTTCCAGCACCACTAATCCAGAATCTGGTTTCCAGCATCTGCAGTCATTGTTTTTACCTGCATGTACTGTGAGTCTACTTATTTCACCAGTCTGCAAAAGTTCTCTTTTAATTCTGTTACTGTTGTCCTAGTTTGCTGTAATTTGAGTTTGTAGTCGCCTGAAAAGTTCAGATAGAATGATTAGGAGTGACAGTCTTTTTTTTTTCCCCATTAAACATTGATAAACCAATTTGTTTTTTTATAACTTGGTCAATTTGTTTTCTCTTTTTAGCATAGCCAAGATTTATTTTAAAAAATGGTTGGCAATTCACAAACTGCCTTACAAACAAATTGTGTTTAATAGGAGAACTACCTGTGCCATCCACTGTAAAACAAAAAAAATCTTTCTTTGCACATCTCCTTTAAACTTTCCTCTTTCACTTTAAAACAACGCACCCTCGTATTTGACATTTTCACCCTTTTCATACTTCTGATTTTATATACTTCTATCCGGTTGCCCCTCAGACTCGGGACACTAGCGAAAACAATCCAAGTTTGTCCAGCCTGTCCTGATAGCTGCTACACTCCATTCTGGCCAGCCTCCTGGTAAATCTCTTTTGCACCCTTTTCAAAGCCACCACATCCTTGCTATAGTGTGGTGACCAAACTGCACATGCTACTCCAACTGTGATCTAACTACAGTGTTACACAGCTGGCAGTTTCTACGTTCAGTGCTCTGACTAATGGAGGCAAGCATGCCATGTGACGCCTTTACCACCTTATCCACTTGTATTGCCACTTTCAGGGAGCTATAGACTTAGGCGTCAGATTCCCTCTCTTTGTCACACTCACTGGTACTGTATGACATGAGACACGAAGCCTTCACTTAACATGGATTATTTTGCATAAATGAATGTTAGTGCATTTCATTCAGAGTTGCATGTGAGCAGAATTTTTGTGACATGGAAGGGGATTTTCTTTTAAATGGGGCATTAGTAGTACAATGGAGCTGTCTTGAAGGTATATTGACTGAATGTGTCCTTATAAATTGTGATACCTAGTTTTGTATAATACTTAATCCAGATCCCTGGCTTTGGTGGATTTATCTGCCCTTTGTTTTGATTTATGATCTCAGCACATTGTTATTCGACAGGTCAGATCCTGGACTGCAGTCCAATTTGTGAAGTTATATTTTTTGTTTTGTTTCATTTAACAAGGATTTTCACTGAAATGTAAGCATGCAATGCTACAGGTTTGGCTTTACAATGGAAGTTTATTATGGGAAAGAAAATGAAATAGAATAAACCAAGCTATATACTTGCCACAATTTGAAAGATTTTGAAATGCACTATAAAAATGCAATTCCGTATTTACTAACACCATCGCTTGACAGCCTTTTCTTTGATTAGTCACACAACTGAGTTTGGACTGTCTCTTTCTACTTTGAATAACACCTTAAGAGTTCTAACCAAAAATGTCTGATCTGGAGCTTAAAATCCTTACACTGAAGTAACCTATTTCCTAACTTTTCTGAATTAACTCCTTTCTCTTGGAGTAGCTTCAAATCTCTAACTTCAAACAGATCCTCTCCGAACTGAAAAACAATCTTTCCAAGGTGTACGTTCTTACCCAAGCAAAAAAAATCCTTATCCTTCTAAGCAGAAGTTAATGCTCCTTAATGTTTACTGTGTCCACTTGTAAACCTCTCCCAGTGCATACAAATTACCATCATTAATCCAGGAAGTGTCGTTTTTATATTTAAGAAAGAAAATCATCATTGCAGAAATGCTGCCAAATTAATCATTAAATCCCTTCATACATACAGACTAAAACCTTCAAATTAGTTCAAAATCCAAACTCTCAAATAAGTTATATTTATAATAAATCTCTCACCTCCGTCACAAACCCTCTCCTCGATTTCTCTTTATCGGACACACAAGAATTGAGTTGAAGCAAATTGAATTGAATAATAGGGTGTGGACTGTGGACTAAAATTTTAGTTAACATTGTCTTAAACTCATAACTCAAAATATGCAAGAGTGTTGACCTGATTTTTGTGGTAATCTATGATCACTGACATTGTTGTATACTTTAAGATGTAATGTCTGTTCATAACTTTGAAGGATATGTTACTTAAATACTGTCCAGGATGCATGAATAATGTAATCTCTAATTAAAGAGACTGCGTTGCCTTCAGTAATACAATCTTAAGCTTGCATTTGTGTGGGAATATTTTTGGAATGATAGAAGATACGGAAAGGGGTGTGTTATGGTTTAAACCATGCACAAAATACAGATCTGCATGCTTAGATGGATTTTCAGTGTTAGCATGATTAACAATTCAGGGTACTTTAGTACAGACATTTGACCTCTAATTCCTCGACTCTTATGGAAGTGTATAACTTTTCCTCATTTCATCTTCTCCCCTCCCCTCAATCCAAAGTTGACTTTGCAAATTTCTTCCTTTATCTTCTACTTCGATCCCTTGACTTTGAAACAAACCAAAATCTCATGCCAGCACACGCCGAGCAAGTCATTGTGGCTACTAACATTAGAACTTGAACCCGTAAATACAAGAATGAAATTTTGATTCTTTTTCTTTAAACATGCTTGGCTAATTTTAATTTAACTCTGAAAATAGTTTGTAGCTTACTACTCTCCTAAATCAAAGAAGTGATTGGTTATGCCATTTTAGTAACCAGTTTTAAAAATTTTTGTTTGTTATCTAACATTTTGAGCTTATCTGTGTGGAATTGTTTCAGTCCTTTATACAAAAACGTGTTCTTAACATGTGCCATTCCTGAAGATATTAGCATTATAATTGTTTTGTTGGTGATTTAAGATAACATTAATACCACTCCCCTCTTTTGGATGTAAATAGCCAATGTAAAAGAGCTTATCGTACTTGAATCTGTTCCAAGTTTGCTCAAGTTATCAGTGTCGATCTACTAAACATTTAATACTGAAGTGGCAGTTTTACTCTGGAAAGCCCCAGGGAAATTGGAAAAATACACTGGTTCTTATAAAAAGCTTTCCTTCTGACAGAGAGGATTTGAGATGCAACACTGACAAATTTCAAAGATAATTATTCATTTGTAAATGAAGAAGCTGAATTGTAATTGAATTGACTTCTGCATTAAGGTGCATACTTTGAAATGTCATAAACTTGTAATTTTAGTCAAGGATTGCACAAAGTTTTCAATTTTTGCTCTGTAAATGGTTTCCTTAAAGTCATGACATTTGTGAGGTCTATATTCTATCAAATAAAATTGCTACAAATTTATATAAGTTGATTTTTTTTTCTCTATTTCCCTTTAAATGAAAACTTCTGTGTCTGCCTAAAATTATTTTTTTTCTAGAAAGTGAGTGTGGGGATTAATTATGCTTTAACATTTTGCATTGGTCTTCATTGCTTCAGATGCTTCTACAATCTAAAAATAGCTGTAAATCAGGAAATGAAAACAAAGGGCACACTGAAAAAATGCAGTCACAAGCGAAGTGTACAGAGCAAGTTGTTGAGCTTCAGCTAACAAGTCGAGAGTGTGGTGCTTGAAAAGCACAGCAGGTCAGGCAGCATCCGAGGAGCAGGAGAATTGATATTTCAGGCATAAGCCCTTCATCAGGAATGAGACTTGAGATAAATCTCTGTCCCCTGGTCCACAAGCTCATCCCTAATGAAGGGCTAATGCCTGAAACATCGATTCTCCTGCTCCTCGGATGGTGCCTGACCTGCTCTGTTCTTCAAGCACCACACTCTCAACTCTGATCTCTTGCATCTGCGGTCCTCACTTTCTCCTGCAGCTAATAAGTCCCTGGTCTTGATTAACTTCATTCTACGATCTTAAAAGATGTGGTCAGTGAGATAATCGAGTTGGTTTTAATTTTTCAAAATTTCTTAGATTCAGGAAAAGTTAGATTAGATTAGAAAATCGCAAATGTAAATCTTTTTGTTCAAAAAGGGGAGAGAGTCAGAAAGCAGGAAACTACAGGCCAGTTAGTTTAACATCTGTCACAAGGTAAATGTTCAAATCTATTATTAAAGAAACTATATAGCAGAACACATGGAGAATTTCAAGGTAATCAATCAGAGTCATCTTTGGTTTTGTGAAAGGGCATAGTGTTTGATCAATCTGTTGGAGTTCTTTGAGAAGGTACCTGGAGACTCCTGACTTTGTGTGTCCTATTTCCTCTGGTCAGGTGTCTACTGGCACCAACCTGTTTCCTTGTAAGGAAGAGACACTTGGACTGAAACCAGAATCCCTTCTACCTCTGACATACCCAGATATCACTCTAGTCATTGGTCTTTTGGTTTATCAAGAAAACATAGAATGTTGGGAGAAAGTGAGCATTGCAGATGCTGGAGATTAGAGTTGAAGAGTGCGGTGCTGGAAAAGCACAGCAGGTCAGACAGCATCCGCAGCGCAGAAGAATTGATGTTTTAAGCATAAGCTCTTCATCAGGAATGCAGATATTTGTGATGAAGAGCTTATGCTTGAAACGTCGATTCTCCTCCTTGGATGCTGCCTGACCCATTGAATATGCTGGGATTGTTTCTGAAAACCTTAGTGTTCATAACAAACTGAGTAAAATTGATAGCACACATTGAAATAAATAAATATGATCTGATGCCCATTACAGAGACATGGGTATGGAATGACACAAATTAGATCTTGAATATTGAGGGTTATATGATATTCAAGAAGAATAGGAACAGAAGTAAAGGTGGAGGATAGCGCTATTAATCAGTCATTTGATCAGTAGTTAGAGATGACTTTGGTTTAGGCTGTCGGGATGTAGAACCAATTTGGGAGGAGATGAATATTTGTGTTGGAGAAGAGAGTCACGGGGGAATGGCCTATAGGGCCCCTTTATAACCGCAATGTGAGAAGAAAGTACACGAGAAATACCAGATGCTTGTGATAAAGGGATGGCATTATTCCTAGGTGACGTTATTCTAAATGTGAATTGGAAACATCTGATTGGCAGTAGTGACTTGGATGAGGAGTTCATAGAATGCTTTTGAGAGTATGTATTCTGCAACTGACCAGAGAGCTGGGTATATTAAACTTGTGTAATGTGGCAAGGTTAATTAATGACCTTGGAGTTGAAATATTTGTAGTTAGCAGCAAATGCAACACAATTGAATCTCGTATCCAGCTTCTACGGGGAAAAAAATTGTGTCCAAGGCTAGTACTTCAAACTTAAACTGGTAATTATGTGGGCATGAATTCTGAGATAGTTGGAATGAATCAACATAATGGGCTAAAGAGTAGATCAATAGAGATGCAGTGGCAGACATTTAAACGGATATTTCAAACTACTCAGAATAAATATAGTATAAGAAAATGTACAAAGGGAGGACCGACCCCAACTTCTTAAGAATTTACATCAATTACTTTCATGAGGGGATCGAAAGCATGGTAGGTAAATTTGTAGATGACACCAAGAAAGGTAGGAAAGTATGTTGTGAAGGTTGAATAAGCAGGTGTATATATCTCACATTGGAGTACAGTTGTTCACTTTGGCATGAATGAAAAGCAGAGTATTACTTAAATACAGGTCGTTCCGCTATAATGCGCGTTTTGTTAATGCGAATTCACTATAACGCAATTGATGAATAGGGGATATTATTTCTAAAAAGCGAACTTTTAAAGAGTATGTGGCTGTAACACAATTACATTGCCAACACTAAGTGCTGTTTCTCTAGTGCAACTTTTCTATAACATTTGAGTTGTACAAGAATGCGTCCATCGCACTATAGAAGAACTACCTGTAGAAAACAACTGCAGAATTCAGAGGGATTTGGGTATTCTACTGCGTCAGTCACGTAAAGTTAGAATGCAGGTGCAGCATGTAATCGAGAATGCTAATGGAATGCTATCCTTTATTGTGGGAGGAATTGAATGTGATAGATGTGCTCCAGTTTATACAGGGTATTGATAAAATTGCAGCTTGGACACTTGAGTAGTTTTGGTCTATTATTTAATGAAGAATGTAAATACATTAAAGATGGTTCAGAGGGAGTTTAATAGATTGATATTGGATTGAGTGGCCCATCTTATGACGGGATAGATTAAACAGGCTAAGCTTGTCCACTAAAATTTAGAAGCATGAGAGATGATATGTTTGCAAGGCATAATATCTTGAATGGTTTTGGCAAAGTGGACATGGGGAGGATATTTACTGTTTTGTGGTTGAGTCCAGAACTAAGGAGAATTATTTTAAAGTTAAGGGTAGCCCTAAATAGATATTGCGAGACAAATGACCCAGTGCTGCCACCAGGATCATATTGTGTATGCATTCTAGTGTATTCCTTCAACCCCACAGTTTTTAAAAAATCTTAACCTTTTTTTCTCGTGGCAAACCCAACCTTTGTAGTGAGCAAGATATATAAGTAAGGAAAATTGGAGAGTTTTATTTTTAAGATATGAAGTGAAAGCTTAACTGAAAGTTTGTATTTGTTTCTTTTTCTAGCTGTCTAAATCTCTGACAGTACAATAGCGTTATGCTAGTCAACCATTAGCACTGAAACAGAACCCAGACCAACTTTCAGAATGCCTGTGCAAGCATCACAGTGGACAGAATTCCTCTCCTGTCCCATCTGCTACAATGAATTTGATGAGAACGTGCACAAACCCATCAGCTTGGGCTGTGGGCATACTGTCTGTAAAACCTGTCTGAACAAACTACATCGCAAGGCATGTCCCTTTGACCAGACTGCCATCAACACAGACATCGATGTTCTTCCTGTGAACTTTGCACTTCTGCAGTTAGTCGGTGCACAGGTAAATTTTACTTACACAGTTTCAAATGCTTAGGTTTCCTCACATTTTAATTGAACCTCTTGCATCTGATTCGTAGCAATAAATGCTTAACTAATTGTTGAACTTAGATTCCAAAATGAATGTTTTTAAATACGTCAACATGTGCTGATTATACATGAATTACTCATCTGATTAAATCAGCCATCAACCAATATTGGGTTGTTAAATCTCTGTGGTGATCTAATTATTAGTTCATCTCAAAGATTTTGGTGAACAAAGATTCAGGATGCATCAAGTGTGGATACAAATGTTTGTTATGGTGCAACTAATATGGAATCATCTATCCAGATTAAGGTCTAACTACAATGGCACTATTTTTGAAAGCTTAAATCCAGTGTTTAAAAGTTTAATGATAGGGTTCCAGGCAGAAGAATGAAATGACTGCATCAGTATAAAAAAACACTGTTCAAGATTTCATTTTATTTTTCTTTTAATGTAGATGAATCATCCTGCTCTTGATACTATGTTGTATAATTGAACAGAATTATTATTTTGCAATTATACTGTATGCTGTATTGGTCTCCTTATTTAAAGGAGGATGTAAATTGTAAATTGTAAATCAATCAGAGAAAGTCATTAGATTAGATTAGATTAGATTAGATTAGATTAGATTACATTACAGTGTGGAAACAGGCCCTTCGGCCCAACAAGTCCACACCGACCCGCCGAAGTGAAACCCACCCATACCCCTACATTTACCCCTTACCTAACACTGCGGGCAATTTAGCATGGCCAATTCACCTGACCCTGCACATCTTTTGTGACTGTGGGAGGAAACCGGAGGAAACCCACGCAGACACGAGGAGAACGTGCAAACTCCACACAGTCAGTCGCCTGAGGCGGGAATTGAACCCGGGTCTCAGGCACTGTGAGGCAGCAGTGCTAACCACTGTGCCACCGTGCCGCCCTCATCTCGGCTAATACTTGGCATGGGCAGATTGTTTTATAAGGAAAGTCTGGACAGGTTAGACATTTGTCAGGAATTTAGAATAGGAGAAGGCATTTTGGTTGAAATATTTGAAATCCTGTGTGAATTTCACAAGGTATACAGAGAGGATTTTTCTTTTGTGGGCGAATCTAGAACTTGGGATCACAGCTTAAAAGGGTGTCCACTTAAGGTGTGGTATTTGTTTTGAGGTTCATTGATCTTAGAGCTCTCTTCTCAAAAGGCAATGGTAGCAGAAGCTTTGAACTTTTTTTTAAGGTAGAGGTGGGTAGACTCTTAGTAGATAAGTGGGTGAAAAGTTATCGAGTTGAGGAAGAATGTGGAGTTCAATCTGATCAGCTATTATCTTGAATGGTGATGCATGCGCTTTAATTGTTCTTTCTATTATGACCAACTGTTACTACCTCATTTTTTTTTTCCAAAGTTGAATACATAACATTCTCAAATTGTTGTGGTTTAGTTTATCCATGAGTTTTGTTCTTCTGTTTGGTTAGCAGATAGAAATACAAAAGAAATTGCTCTGGTCATTATTTCTGTTGACCAGCAAAACAGAATTTAGCAAGAATGAAAGCGAATCATATAAATTTTCTATTGGATATTACATTTTATTTGGTTCACCTGCCTAGGATTTGTTTCATAATGGCAATTTATTATGTTATATTACTCTTTGTAATATCAATCACCATATAAGATAAGCCTTCGATATAATGCTTTTATTCACATTTTATTCTGTTATATTTTCAGTCTTCAAATAGAATTTCTAGCTATAGTCTTCCATTTGGGTTTTCCCAAATGACATTCATTCATTCACTTTACAATGGTATCCATTTTGACATTATATATGCTAAACTCGTATCCTTGTAATAATAGCATGGACATTATTCTGCTAACCAAGTATTACTTAGTTATTTAGTTGGAGAAAGTGAGGACCGCAGATGCTGGAGTTCAGAGTCGAGAATGTGGTGCTGGAAAAGCATAGCAGGTCAGGCAGCATCCGAGGAGAGAACTGACATCCCTAATGAAGGGCTTATGTCCAAAATGTTGATTCTCCTCCTCGGATACTGCCTGACCTGCTGTGCTTTTCCAGCACTACACTTTCGACTGAGTTATTTTAGTTGAATAATATTGTTTAGAATAGACTTTAATATTCAATTTGGTGTAACTGCTGAAAAAGAACATTTTTGAATCTTGCAGTATTGAAATGTTTTATGCTATTGAATTCTTGTCAACATAATGTTGTAACTACCTAGGTCCCAGACCAGCAAACTGTGAACCTGAGTAACTTGACTGAAAATAAACATTATGAGGTTGCAAAGAAGTGTGTGGAAGAGCTGGCACTCTACTTGAAACCTCTTAGTGGAGGAAAGGGTATGTAGTACAAATTTAAATTTGCAACAGTAATTGTGAAAGTGGATTTTCCTTTCTCTGTTTTGCAGTCTCTTTACATAGCTGGAAATGTACTTGTTTGATTCAGCTAATTGAACACATAATGTAATTACAATGTAGATCCCAAATTTGGTAACAACTAAGTTTCAAGAGGAATTTTTTTGTTGTGTTATACAATCATATAAAGCAGTTGAAATAGTTTAGGATACTTTGGTTAACTTGAATTAGTTTCCCATAAACCGGTCTATAATTTTCTTTATTCCTGTATATTTAATGAATTACTACCTATTTATCCATGACACTTAAGATGGAGACAAGACCAAGGGCATTATTGTGCTGAGTCAGATAAAGACTCAGAAGACAGAATACTTAGACCAGGCCAATTAATAGAGATTGGAAGGGAAAGTAGGTAAATGAGTAGAAGAAAAATAAAGGGATAATTGGGAGAAGGAAATAAGGTCTAGTTAGCAAAATGTACCTTTTGGGCCTAGAAAGTCTCTTGAGTTTGAAAGAGGATGGTGGTTTTTCAATTGGATGGGGGAGAGGCAGAGGCCAGAAAATGCAATCTGCTGCAAAAAGCAATTTTTGCAGCTTAAAAATCAATTTTATATATCGGTTTGACCATGGTGTATTATGTCACAACTTCCGGTGACCTGAGAGCCTGTTTTTGCCTTGTAACCACTGCTGTCAGAATGTGTGATTTGATTTGGATGAAGCAATCAATTACTTCATCCAAGGAAGAGAGGACATCAAGAATAAAAGAGCACAGATTTTAAAAGTAATTTACAAAAGGAACTAAGTTTTCATTCAGCATGCAATTTAGGTCTGGAATGCACTGTTTGGAAGTGTGCTAGAGGTAGACTCAATCAAGGTATTCAAGAGAGCATTAGATTGTTTTGATTGCAGGGTTACAGGGAAAAGGCAGGAGAATGTCATGTTGCTCATTTGGAGATCTGATGTGCAAATGGAGCTGACTTACCTCTGTGATACTAGAAATTTTGAGAATTAACCAAAGTAAGCAATAAATTATTTATTGTCTTTCTGTAAACTTTGCTGTTACATGAATATTTCTGCATCTCTCGCTGACAATCTCAAATGAACTTTGTCCATTTGACATCAACAATGGGTGGTGCTAATTTCTCTTCCTGATATTAACTATTTCAGAAGCAATCATGCCTCCAGTGTGTTTCTGCTTTGCAATAAAAAGCATCTCCAGTGTGAAGGTAGTTACTTTAATTCCCCTCATCAGTTGCTGTAATGTTTAACAGATCAGAGAGTTTAATAAGTGTGAACCAGTCACACCATGCCTCCTGCAAACATGTGAAAGTATCTGGAGAAGGAATATTGTGAAACAGTGGTCTGATCAACAAAAGGATCATCTTGGTGGACAGGAACCACTGAACTACCTTCCAAGTCTTTCCCTCCACCCATTGCACCTTTTTTTAAAAATCTGTTTGTCTCTGTTTGTGTGTGCAGAGGGGAGATTTGAGGGGATTAAAATTAAAACTAAGGTTTGTTAACAGTTCATGATTTGTTTATCTGTAGTTAGAATTTATTTATTTGTAATAAATAGTGGTTCTTGTTAAGTGGCCTATGCTTTCTGTCAACCTGGATCTAAAACACAGGTAAATTGGAGAAGTCTGCATATTCTTTTAAAGCCTTTAATTTTTGGGTTGCCTCTGGGAATAACAGGACTGGATTTGCAGTGCCCTAGAGGAGAAAGTGAGGACTGCAGATGCTGAGATCAGAGCTGAAAATGTGTTTCTGGAAAAGCGCAGCAGGTCAGGCAGCATCCAGGGAACAGGAGAATCGACGTTTCGGGCATAAGCCCTTCTTCAGCCATTCCTGAAGAAGGGCTTATGCCCGAAACGTCGATTCTCCTGTTCCCTGGATGCTGCCTGACCTGCTGCGCTTTTCCAGCAACACATTTTCAGCTTTGCAGTGCCCTACACCAGTGAAGCATAACATATTTTAGAACTAATATGGTACAGTTTAGAGAGTTGTAAGAAGCAAATCTGAAGGGAAAAGCAGGTGTTGGGGAGTAGGAGGGATAGTGAGAAAGCAAAAGAGTTGTAAAGGGAAGAGGTAATGGACGAATGGGGGAAGGAGGAGTGTTTAAAGTAAGGCAATTCAGATCAGTAGGAATAGCAAGATTAAACCATGGGCCAGCAACATGGAGGATGCCAGGTAAATTATTTCAAAAAACTGGTAACCTTTCAAAAATATCATCTTTTACTTTCACCACATGTCTCTGTTCTAATCCTTGATTTGTCCTTTTCTAAAAAGTAGTAGTTAAAAGTACTTTTAGCTTCTTCTTGGGGACTGTGAAAATTTACTCGGTGATTTGCTGCTTGGCCGGCCTGATGACATAATTGCTTCTCCACTCTAGGAATGCCTGCTGAAAAATAATGCATGTAGTTGCATTACCACTGCACTGTGCCAGAGCTGAAATTCTCATGACAAAAGTTCTTTGCCAATGAGAGCAAAATCAAGCCTCTGATGGTCGCATGTGGCAATCTTTTCCATAGTGGTAACCAATTGCCTCTTTTTCACATGTCAAAGTTGATGTTTATTGAATTGTTGAGGACTTCATTTCATAAGTTCCTTTAAAATATTGATGTTTAGCATGCATCTTTGTTGTCTATTAAATTCATGAAAGTGGAGTATCCAAATATCATCCATGAGTAACATGAGCTTCAAAAGTTTTCTTACTTATTTGATAATTTTAACTTATTGTTCAGGTGTTGCAAGTTTAAATCAGAGTGCACTGAGTCGACCAATGCAGCGAAAACTGGTTACCTTGGTTAACTGTCAGTTGGTAGAAGAGGAAGGGCGTGTTCGAGCAATGCGGGCAGCAAGATCACTGGGAGAAAGGACAGTTACTGAGCTCATTCTGCAGCATCAGAATCCCCAGCAACTATCTGCCAATTTGTGGGCAGCAGTGAGAGCCAGAGGTTGTCAATTTTTGGGACCAGGTAAGTGGTAAGGAAGAATATATTTTTCAGAATTGTTATTCCTACCAAAAGTTTGTTGTCTTGTAACTAAAGGTATGTGTATACCATTGTTAGCTGTCATTTGGTTGTAATATTCCCCTTTACTGGGAGGCTTTGGGTTCAAATTCCCTCAAACTTGAGCACAAAAATATAGTCTGACCCTTTTAGATTTCACTTTTTTAAAGTATACAGCAACAATTAAAACCTGAAGCAATGGGGACCTGGATAATAATAATTACCTTTTTGGTAGTAGAGTGGTTAATTTATGATGAGAATGTTGTAAAGGAATCTTTGACAGCTAATTTAGAGTCATTTAAATTTGCTTCAGATTTCCACTGGAACTGGATCAGCTCTAACTTTCTGTAGCAATATCAGTTCATGCTCGTGCAGTGGTTTCAATGTATTCCATGGTAAGCCAGAGCAGGTGATATAATTATCACAATGCTAATGAAAGCTCAATATAATTTTAAACATAAAGCGCATAGAATGGCACAGCATGTTTGGGCAGTAATTTTTGATTTTTTTGTGTTTGCTGACTTTCATCTTTTTGCCTGACGTTTCTGTAATATTTGCACACACAAAATAGTGAGTGACTTTAGCCTCCCTGTTATTTTAATAGTGAATGATGGGTTAGCGTGTTTTCAGGATAGGTATTGTAAGTTGCCTAACAGTATCTACTTGACCATGTCGACGGTGATTTTATATTTGAAGTGTCGTTTTTCTGTATGACTGAATGGGTTTGAAACATTTGATAATTTGGTTCTTCATTCCTTCCAGATGGAGAGTTGATTCTCTTGTGTGTTGCTATTTTATTGTATAGATCAAATAAATACATTGGAACATTGCGTTGCTGTTCGAATCTGGCTTATCATTCAGTTAGACCAAGGTTGAGCTGTACCTCATCTTCCTACCTGTGTTCCATATAACTTGACATCTTAACAAATCAGTATCCTTTTAGAATTCTTACATATATCCAAATTATAATGCTGTATTTCCCATTTTCCTTTGACAGCTATGCAGGAAGAAGCTCTTAAATTGGTCTTACTTGCATTGGAAGATGGGTCAGCACTCTCTCGGAAAGTGCTGGTTCTTTTTGTTGTTCAAAGGCTGGAACCACGATTTCCTCAGGCATCCAAAACTAGTATTGGTCATGTGGTACAACTCTTGTACCGTGCTTCATGCTTTAAGGTACAATCTTTGTTTCTATTTACCCAATTTTATTTTCTCCTAAATCTAAATTTTATGTATATTATGTCAAGTATTTAACTATAATTGCATTAGTGAGTTGGATATTTTTTGCTCCTGACTTTAATTTCCCAAGCATCATCATTGTCCAACCTATCTCTCTGCTTTTTCTTAAATTCTGTTTTTAATTTTCTCCACCCCTTTTTATGCTGTGACATTGCAGGAAGGAGTTTTTTTCTTTCTTCACTATAGTCTTACCAGATGATAGGACTGCTCTCCTATAATAGAGAGGTGGCTGATGGTTTAACCAGAGGGTCCCATGCATCAGGTGAGAGGAGAGGTTGAGGAGGAAAGTCCTTCATGGTAACTTCAGTGAGTTCGGGAATTGAACCCTACTGTTGGTGTCACTCTGCATCAAAAACCAACCATCCAGCTAACTCAACTAGCCAACCCCTCCCATTGCAGGAAAGGGGTGTTGGAAACCAGTTCTTGAGCTTTTGCTATGCTACAATTGAGTTTGATCACTAGAAGATGCAGGGAATCAGCATATGATGATATTCCCTCTGATTTTTAATCTCTTGACCCCCTGGTTTAAAAAAAAATCTTTCTCCTCAGAGTCATAGAGATGTCCAGCATGGAAACGGACCCTTCGGTCCAACCCGTCCACGCAGACCAGATATCCCAACCCAATCTAGTCCCACCTGCCAGCACCCGGCCCATATCCCTCCAAACCCTTCCTATTCATATACCCATCCAAATGTCTCTTAAATGTTGCAATTGTACCAGCCTCCACCACATCCTCTGGCAGCTCATTCCATACACACACCACCCTCTGCGTGAAAAGTTGCCCCTTAGATCTCTCTTATATCTTTCCCCTCTCACCCTAAACCTATGCCCTCTAGTTCTGGACTCCCTGACCCCAGGGAAAAGACTTTGCCTATTTATCCTATCCATGCCCCTCATCATTTTGTAAACCTCTGTGAGGTCACCCCTCAGCCTCTGACGCTCCAGGGAAAACAGCCCCACCCTGTTCAGCCTCTCCCTGTAGCTCAGATCCTCCAACATCCTTGTAAATCTTTTCTGAACCCTTTCAAGTTTCACAACTTCTTTCCGATAGGAAGGAGACCAGAATTGCATGCAATATTCCATCAGATTATGAATTTGCTGTAAGGAAGTCAAGCCTATTATTACATTATGTTAATGTAAGCCTTGGGCACATTTTAATCATTAATATAAACATGTCGGATTAGCATTAGAAGTGGTGAATTTGCTGAAAGTTCATAAATGAAAGAAAATTGCACTATTTATGAATATTATTTTCTCTTCCACCTCATGATAACAATGTCGGCTATTTTGTAAGTTTATTTTCTTTGTTTTGCTATTAAATGAAGTGGTGCTACTATCCCTGGTGCAGACAGATGAAAAATTGACCATTTTAAAAATGGTACTTTTGCAAATGCAGTGCTGTAAATAAAGCTTAAATTTTGTGGCCTCAAATTGGTCTTCAACTAGAAAGCAGAATCCATAATGGCTTATTTTGAAAATTTAGGCTTTTCAATAATGGTCATTATTTAAATAGAATAAGGTTTAATGTTAAGAAAGCCAATTACACTATTCCTGATAAACCATTTGTTGGTGCTTATAAATGCAAATTTTGGAAGGAAATATTGGAATGGTGGTAAGTGATTCAGCCGTTTAAGCACCTTTTTCAGTTTAATCATGTCTGATCTGTATCTTGATCCCAATTTAGTCCTGTAACTCTTTAATATCCATGGCCTCCAAAAAAATGACCAATTCTTATTTTAAAATCTTTTAATTGAATTGTTTTCAACACCATTTCTGCAAGGGCGAGTTCAGTAGTCAATGAAGAAATGCTTGCTCCATTTGCCGTTAATGGCTTTGCTTTATGCAAGAAATTGGAGCAGAAGTAAACCAATACTATCTGTTGTGTTCTCGGCCATTCAAGATGATTATTGCTGACTTTGGGCTTCAACTGCAATTTCTTTCCTGCTCCTTGTATCCATCGTCTCTCTGAGATATCAAAAATCCATCTACTTCTGTGATATATCCACAACCACCTTCATTCATAAGGCTTTGAATGAAATTATTTCTCCTAAACTTGATTTAATTGGTTGTCTTGTTATCCTGAGTTTATGCTGGTGCGTTTTGGATTCTCCAGTCAGCAGAAACACGCCTCTTCAGCATTTGTTTATATTTCAATAAGATTGTCTCTCTTTTCTAAATCCAGAGAATATTTGCTCAGCTTCTTTTCAAAGGACAATCCCCTCATCCAGTTGCAAATTCTTTGAACTTGCTGTACCATCTGCAGTACAGGGGTGTCAGTTCTTAAATGTGGATAACTAAACTAGTGAAACTTTGCATGAAGTCCTGTACAAATTTTGCTCAACAATTTCTGTATTCTAATTTTTTGCATAAAGGCCAACAGCCCTTTCTAATTGTCTGCTTGTACATGTATGCTGACTTTACACGTTCCTTGAATGAGCACATCCAAGTCTATCAGAACATCAGCGTTTGAGTTTCATTACTTTTTCAAATTTATTCTGCTTTTCTGTTCTTGCAACAAAAGAGAACAGCTTGATACTCCTCTGATTTGCACCATCTATCACGTTGTTGCATGCTTACTTAGCCTATCTATCTCTCTTTGGTGTCTGCACTTTCCCAGCTTGCCTTTCCACTTAGTTTTGTATCATCAGCAAGCTTGGAGACATAACTCTCTGTTCCTCTGAATCACTAATATAGATAAATCGCTAAATCCACAACATTGACCCTTGAGGGCCTCCACTAGTCACAGCCGACGAACTTCCTGCTTGCAACCACTCCCTGCTTCATGTTAACCAATCCTCTCTGAATGTTAATCTAATATTCCTAAGTCTATATTCCCTTATGTAACACCACAATTTGTTGAGCAAGATTGCCTTTTGTAAGATTATGTTTACTTGTTCAAATCAACTATACTTGAAGCACATTTAAGGTTTATTATTAAATAGATACCAGCATTTTTCCAATGACTGTCAGTTTAACTGTCCTGTGGTTCTCTGTGGTTTTGTCTTTCTCTCCTTTCTTATAGGAAATCAGCTTCCAATGTGATGGGACTCGAATCTAAGGAATTTTGGAAAATCATAGCTTGCGCATTTGTCCTCTCTGCAGCTATTGTTTTACTGTCTTAAGTTTTATTTTTGTTTTTGTTCTGGACTGTCTCTCTTTGTCTCTTGTCATCAAATACGTATTCTACAAATCTTGATTGCAACATTCGCACCCTCCTTTCTGTATTTAAATGAATACTAGTGTAGTCTGTTCAATTTGACTTGCTATTTTAGATGATCTAGCCCTTTCAAAACTGCATCTCCTTTGAGGGCAATGTGTTTTTCCTAAATGCGGTAATTTAGATTGGCTGTAAACATAGTTGACTCAGCACTGAGTGATGAAAGAACAATAACTAAGCTCGTTTAATGATTTATCTTCTGTGCTATTAAATTTTTCTATGCTTTTCTTTCTTACTGTGGACTGTTTCTCTGTAGGTTACTAAAAGGGATGAAGACTCTTCTCTGATGCAACTGAAAGAAGAGTTTCGTACTTATGAAGCTTTGCGCAGGGAGCATGATGCACAGATTGTTCATATTGCCATGGAGGCTGGACTTCGAATTTCCCCTGAGCAATGGTCTTCTCTTTTGTATGGAGATTTGGCACATAAATCACATATGCAGTCTATCATTGATAAGGTAGTTGTTGCAGAAAACTTGTAAATGATGCTTTTTTTTCCAGTGAAATGTTCGCGTTGCAATGCGACTTTAGCTCAGAACATATTTACAAAAACATTGTTTAGCCATTTTAACATGTGAAAAATATTTGGTTTGTGAAAAGAATGTTAGTTAAAGGCAGAATTAATTAATTCCTACCATAAATCTTACACTATTTCATTACAAAATAGTTTGATGTCATTTATAAAGTATTTAAATTTTTGTATGTCAGATTTATTAATAACTGCTGATTATTAATTGGTCAGCATTTTCAATGCTGGAAATTTTTTGCTTTCAACCTTGATTATCATGCTCCTATAATAACTGCATGCCCAATGTGGTATAGTAGTAAATAAGTGCCCCCAAGTGGCCTTTGTGTCCATTGTTAGGTATTGACTGCATAGTTTGGCTTTAAATTCTTGATTTCTTAATAGTTCAACCTGAGCAAGAACAGAGATTCAATGTTCCTGTTGAAATGCATTGGGTGATAACTCATTTTTCAGAAAATGCTTAGAACAAGTCATTTACTTATCATCAAAGATGTGAATATATAATTGCAATAATGGCTGAAAATAGAGAAAAACCCTTCTACCTTAATCATCACTTGCATGATATTTCAATAGAGGCAGAAATGTTACTCCAAAATAATTTTATTAATATTCACAGAGCTGCAAAGGCATGTGTTACATGCAGTCCCTGTGCGGTATATGTTGTCATTCTGGCTAACCTGAAGGAAACTAACCAATTTAGAATTAATGTATTGTCATTTTACAGTTTTGGCATGCAGCTGCAGACTCTTCTTGAGCTTTATACTTTTGACATACTTGAAATTTCATGTCAGACTTTTTAATGAATTTGTTAGTAATGGTTAAACTTCCAGTACAGTTTCTGATAAATCTTTGCAACAAAATTAATTGTGTAATTGAATATTTTGTTTATAAGTTACTTAAGTCATATTTTAATTGTTTATTTTAAGCCATTCTTTACCCTTATTTCCTTGTATCAAGCTCCAATCCCCAGAATCTTTTGCGAAGAGTGTACAGGAATTGACTATTGTCCTACAACGGACAACAGATCCAGCTAATTTGAACCGACTCCGATCCCATCTTGAACTTCTGGCTAATATTGATCCTAACCCAGGTATGTATGAATTTGTAACATTTCTAATCTAGAAGAACATTGAATTTCAAAGAAAGTACACTATATGTATATTTATCCCTTGATTTTATCCCGATATTTTAGAGTTAGCTACTTTCCTGGAAGAAATAAATCATTACCAGTGATATTGCAGCTATGGCACTCCTGCTATGAAGTTGGAGGTGTGTACTGTATCTTTTAAGAGAGAGTGAATACAGGCACCTGTCATGTGACTGACAGCAGTCTCAGCGTTTACTGGAAAACTGAAAGTATGTAACATTTGGCTGTGAACAACTACTTGAGCTTGGTTGCTGTTTTCACAGCCATTTGATTTAACCAATCAGTTTAAATTATGCCCCAAAATACTAAAACCCAATCACATTTTACTGTTTTGACAACATTGGACCAATGAGACAATCCAATGTTTTGAGGTATTAAAAAGCAGGTATTTTGGACAGTTAGCCAGAGAAAGAGCACCACCTGCCATTGTCATACAGAATGTCCGCAAATCCTCTCTCTGAAGGGTACCTTCCTTTCATATGAAAAATCTGTGCAGCAGAAGACCGAAGACAACCCAGGGAGACCTACAAACAGAGGAGAATCATCACCCAAAGAGGACAACTGCGGTCTAGTTTTGAAAATTGATGTGATGGAAACTTAATAGGGGCTTTATAGGATCAGTGAAGGGCTTATGCCCGAAACGTCGATTCTCCTGTTCCCTGGAATGCTGCCTGACCTGCTGCGCTTTTCCAGCAACACATTTTCAGCTTTATAGGATCAGTGTATTGTTATAGAGTGGGAGGTAGATGACAAATCTTTAAGAGAAAGGAGGCTTAGTAGTTGTAAATAGTTGTTTAATGTTCTCTTTTGGAGTTAAAGAATAGAATTTTAATATTTTTTTAAGTAGTGGAATTTGGGTAGTTCTCTGTCACTCATACTTAAACAGATTGCGAAGCGTGGTGAGCTTTTCTGTGTTTGGTTTAATTAGCAGAGGGGTTCACTGCTGTGTCGTAACATTGTGTTTTTAAGCCATGCATAGTGTTTTAGATTGCTTGATTCTAACTTCATAAACTGCACATTACTATTTTAATGGGTTGGTATTTTGTATTTTGTCTTTACTGATTTTATCACTTTAGAGCATGTTTGTTACAATAGAAATTGAATAACTGGCTCAGTTTGATGGAGCACTGTACAATATGGCTGTGGTGCAGTCTGCCCACAATATGCTATAATTGATTCTTGGTCCCTTGTGTTAGCTGAGTTCTGCCAGAGCAGCAATAAAGATTATAAAATTGGCATTTGCCCAGGATGTGTTTTGATTCTTGATCATTATTCGAATAGCTTCTCCCGGTTGGATATGCACTAAGAGTAAAACAGGATTGATGATGATTCTGCAATGAATAATCAAAATGGTCACCTTCCAGAATTATGTCATTTGGATGAGGTGCCACAAAAATGCCAGAAAATATATTTTTGAACTTTTCCATGGTCAAAGAGATTAAAAACAAGAGTTAACACTTCTTCAGCACAACTGATTAATCTTTAATAGATTATATACATTGTTTTACGTGTTGCAGGAAAACGTGTTTTGTGTCTTTGTCTTTAAGATGCAGCACCTCCAACATGGGAGCAACTAGAGAATGCAATGGTAGCTGTAAGGACTGTAGTACATGGACTTGTGGATTTCATCCAGAACTTCAGTAAAAAAGGCCATGAAGCACCACAAGTAATACTTCTGTTCTGTGATTTCTTTTTAAAAAATGGCACTCTCTGCAGCTGTAGTTTTTTTAAAAAAAGGTGTTGACATAATGTAAGTGGAACTGGATCTTGTTGTGATGAAAATTAACTCTTCAAAGTAAGTTTAAAGACATAAGCAGAATTATATTTTGCTTTGAATTATTTCACAGCAAGCATTTTAAAGTATTTGATTATAGCTGAAAGAGACATTTTGTTGAAGCTTTTCATCTTGCCTCATGAGAAAATTCATGCAAGAAATATCAAGAACAGAAAATGATATTTTGAGGACAATGCTGATTGCTTGGCAAGTGAACTGTGGGAAAGGCGTTGCCTCTATTCTAGAATACAACATGTTTTGACAGTTAACTGCCAAACTTTGTTTAAATGTTAAACCAGACAAGTTGACTTTGATTAGTTAAATCAGGTTGTTGTGGAGCAGGACCATAAGACACAGAATTTATAGCAAAAGCTATAAAGGAACAGCACTCTGAAAGCTAGTACTTCAAAATATACCTGTTGGATTATAACCTGATGTTATGTGATTTTTTTCACTTTGTCCACCCCAGTCCAACACCAGCTCCTCCACATCTTGATTAGCCAAAGTATTGCCCCGAAAAATGAACAAGAGAATGCCTTAATTATTGAGTTGAAGCAATTGCAGTTTGGGTACCTGTTCTTTTCTATCAGCGTATGTGTATTCCAGTGTGCAAAAAATGTGCTACATGTAAGCCCAACAGACAATCCTAAATTAGTCGTCAGTGTAATTCATTGGACACTGGATTATTTAGCAAATGTTGTTCAGCACATGAACTGGCCGTATACTTGTGCAAATTGCTGCAATCACTTTTAAGCAGATTTTTCACAGACTGTGAAAGATTCCCTTCACACTTATGCATGCCGTACAGGTCTTGCCAGTTGCTGGCACTTTACTGTGCATATGTTCATTTGACATTGTTCATCTATTTATATCATTGCACCACTCAAGGAAGCAATGGGCATTTGTGCTGCAGCTCTATGTTAGGCCCTCCACCATTTATTAATCAGTATTTATTGACCTTATGAACTCAAACGTGATCAATTGAGTTTTTTTCTAACATCAGCATCTACGCCCAGATGTGGTATTGCTATGGGACTCTTACCAAGCCCATCTCTAGCAAAACTCTTTGTTGGGTACCACGAGAAAAGTCTCTTCAATGGCATGACCCCCAACCTCCGACCCATTGTACCTTGCCGATGTGCAGATGATGCATTTGCTATATTTTAATCCACCTCTGCATGTACAAAATTTCTAACATCCTAACTGGCTCCATCTTGAATTCAAATTGACCATTGAAATGGAGCAGTCAAATGAGCTCCCTTTCCTTGACATCTTAGTTGAAAAATTAACTGAGGGTTGTCTACAACTACATAATGCAAACCTTGTAAAATGTTTTGGGATTCCTGTAGTTCCATGTGCTACAACATTGACATGATCAGAAACCTCAAAAATATGGCCCAAGCCTTATTCACCATGCAAGCTTGATGCTGAAATACGGCACGTCAAAACCATTCTGTGGGATAATGGCTACCCTGATCAGCTTTCTTGCTGTATGTTATGCAAACTCATCATTGCATCTCAGGTCATCGCTTTTGTTCTGAGAAGTACTCAGTTTGTAGATTACCTTCAAATGTAAAATATCTTAAATCTTTGTGCAATAGATGATGCTGCTGTTTCCCGATACTAATTTGCTGTCAAACCCAAAAGATGTTCTGTCTGTCGCTCCTCCAAATGAGTAACATTAGATTATATTAGATTAGATTACTTACAGTGTGGAAACAGGCCCTTCGGCCCATGGTATATGAATTTCAAAGCCAGTGTGATGCTAAGGTCTGCAAGCTATACATTCCAGTGACTGGTTGATAGTATCAAATTCAATGTTCCTTTTGGTTGTTTGCATCAAACCAGATTCTGATTATATCCAAAAAGCTCCCATTTGCAAAGCTCTCTAAGCAAACTACTGCAGATACTGAGATCTGAAAGAAACAAAAAAAGAAGTTGCTGAAGAAACTCCAATAGATTTGGCAGAATCTATGGAGAGAATAAGTACTTTTTAAATCCTTTGACTATTCTTCAGAACAGTTCTGAAGAAGGGTCAATGGACTCAAAATATTAACTCTGTTTTCTCTCCACAGATGCTGCCAGACCTGCTGTAACTTGTTTCTCCAGTAACTTCTGAATTTCATTCTTGCAAAACTCTAAATCCAACATTGGATGTGATTCTGGAATTGGATGACACTTTAAGTAATTCTGACCATGCAAACAATAATGCTGACAACCAGTTTGGGATTGTCAATCAGGCTCACAGTTTCTACTACATTATAGATATTAATGCACAGGGCCCTAGTCTTTGCAAACATAAAAAGCATGTAGACACACTGCGCCATTTCAACTCAACAAAATAGATGGCAGCCTTTCTCTGGTGTGTTTCTTAGGGCATGCCTTTGCCAAACAGAATCAAACTGCCTGGTTTAAAATTTAAGCAAAACTTGGCAATTAACTGTTAATCTTCATTATCTCTCACATTCTCCCTGGCACTAGGTAGACTTTATCTGGTGTTGTATAAACATTTATTTTCCTTTTACTTTAATATGTCTTGTGAATTGTTCTGGTGAGTGCGAGTCTAAGAGCTTCAACAAAATGTCTTTTTCTCAGCAATACTGAAGTTCTATATTAACTGATTATTTGTAATACGAAGTGATCACTATAGAGCTAGAAATAATTCATTGCCATTGATAATGATTTATTGTAATTTTTGAAGGCATTTCAAAAATCAAATGTGCTCAGTCATATTCATAATATTCATTGTTACTTTCAGCCACAGCCAAACAGCAAATATAAAACCAGCATGTGCCGAGATCTTCGACAACAAGGAGGTTGTCCTCGTGGAGCTAACTGTACCTTTGCCCACTCCCAAGAAGAATTGGAAAAGTATATATGTTCTTTGAATTGTTTCATTCAATTTATACCTTTTTATCATTCATTGTGGAAAACAAGTCTATTTTGTGTCACTGACTTCATTCTCCAGATTCCGTGACAAAAATGTCCTCAATCATAAATAATGTTAGCGCTGTGAAATGTAACACTTTTGGGCATAACATATCAAGTACTTCTAAATTTAATTCTAAATTGGCTGGATGGATTTATTATTATTCAAAGATGCAATTCTTCCACTTAAAGTACAGCACACTGTCTGGTGGGTATATATACTTACTGCACTAGCTGCTCTTTTGTCAACTCTGAGGGAAATTAGGAACTTTATTGATGCTGCCATTCTGAACGAAGTATGAGCTGTGACACACGAATGAAGTCTTATTTTGTCATATGCTTTTGCATAATTTTTAAACCTTATTAAAAATATTAATAAAACAAAAGTAGCAGTCCATGCACTTATATTGAGGTTGTTGCAAAAATATGATAAAATTTAAGTAATCAATTTTGCGCAGTTGCAACATTGAGATGGCGTTATCAATCTCAACTCTTGTTGTTGGCCTTTTATTTCAGAATAATATCATGCAATTTTATACATGTTTAGTGCTTTTGAATTATGCAAGATTACAGATATGAAACTTGTTTTCACTCCGTGTCCAAGCTCCATTCCTGAGCATTTCCAGCATTTTCCTACTTTAATAATTTTTGTAAATTATTTTACAGTTCACATTTTGCTGTGAACTGCATTCAGATTGTGAGCTTTGTCTATTTTTTTTTAAAACAAGTGATCATTTAACATAGCTGGTCTTTACCATGAGTTCTACTGTTATTGGTTATATCATGTAAAAGTAGATATTTGTATCCTTGAT